>NC_061100.1:1210952-1283899 GCF_015104395.2 Macrobrachium nipponense | reverse complement strand
TCTATTGCTCCCCTTCTAGACAAAACTGAGATAAAAAAGGACTTAGAAATCTACATTAAAGAAGAAGTTTCTCAGAAGCAGCAGAGCTCTGTAGTTACCATCATTCCTTTCCTTTGTACTCTGGGCAACAGATCGTTGCTGATTGTTTACTTTGCCAGTAAGTTTTTAATCTAACAAAAAAATATAGAATCAAACAGTAAACTTAATGTATTTGAAATGAAGTGCTGGTATAAATTAAAAAAAGGGTTAAATAACAAAATATACAACGAATAGAGAATCAGTTGGTAATATGCGCAGCCTAGGCTAGTCCGAAATTCTCGCTTTGGAAACATGGAGTCTAAGCCAAGATTCGTGGCCTTCGACAAAAACTAATACTTCTACTTAAGAGCGATTTTCCTGAAGTATGCTTTGGAATTTTGTTAGGCCAACATGTGCGGCTAAACGTAGTCTGAACCTCAGGTCCGCCTTGAGACAGACACTGTCCACGCTCAAATAGTTGCCACTTAGTGATAGTGGCGAACTTATTAACCTCCCAAAATTTACTTAATCCCCAAGTGTTTCTTCTCCTTATGTCTTAGGGTATAAGAGCACCTTTCAACTTAACAGTTATAACTAATTTCGTTGCCGTCCCTAAATTGACCCAAGGACTACGTAGGATGTAATAGAACACGCTATTCGGGGAACGAGTTTGAGTTGCAGGATATCGTATATTGCTGTACAGCAAACTGAAATGGACTAGTCCTTTGAAATTAGTCGCGAAAAATGCTAACTGATTTCCCTTTATCTGCTACGAACATAACAGTCTTTCGTTCCACTTACCGTTCGATAAGATGCTACCTTTTAATGAACGCCGGTAACTTTTGATACATGGGTACGATACTCCTTTTAACGCGGCTCTGCTAAATTGCTAGTCCAGAGGAAGTTCCGGTGAAGGTAACACCATGTGCGTTCCTCAACTTACATTTTTTGGTCGTAGTGTCTGTTCTCTTTCGTGTGAAGACAGTATTCTGCGATTTATATTATTACTGAGTGCCGAGGGTAAATCTGTTAAGACTATGATCGTTTTTAGAGCGAAAATTCACGTCAAATGTTGTCTGGAAGATGGAGGTGATGTTTGGCGTGGGAGAGTACCACTTCTCCAGCAAGGTAAATAAGAAGCTATTTCAGTCTGGATTTTTGAATTTCTATTTTATCACGATGTGAGCTTCCATTCGACTCGGCTTGTATATTAATTTTTTTTTATTTACTTAGCATTGATTACTATGACATAGGCTCAATGAAATACCAAATGCGTTACTAAATTGTAGGTCTGAGTGGGTCCCGGGCTACATCAGGAACACGAGCTAGCAGTAGCGGGACGTGTAGTTGCCATGTATTTATAAATGGAAGCTTACTCACTGCTTCGAAATTTTGTCAGATTTCGTTTGGACAGCAGGGGGCCATTTTTTTTTTTTTTTTTTTTTTATGTAGTTCCAGTATCTTTGGCCAGTATTAAACTGGTAATGTAACCTCAGCAAACCCTAAAGATTTTAAGGAAAACTAGAATTTTAGGATTAGTATTAAATCGCTAAAACAAGATATGTACAAACGGGTTTGATCTATTTCAGTAGCCTCGGCAATTAAGTGCCTGGACTAATAAGATTTAGAATACATTGTCTATCTTGGTATTTGGAATATTATCTAGTTACTACATGTGTATTACTACACGCTAACAGGAAACATCCCACAAATCAATGTTTGTGTTGTATTCTGCCATTTTGCTTAGGACTAGGCCAGAGACTGGTTTCGTGTTGAGACTCAGCCTACATAGGTGGAAGATGGGTTTTCTTGGGTCGAAGAGTGGTTTTATATTAAAGTTATGCAGGTTACTTGCATTGCGCTTATGATTGATTTTTGTATATAAGTCAAAATATTGGTTTCATATGAAAAACTAGATCGAATATTGGATTTTTTTAACATTAGACGAAGGTTAGTATTGTGCAGTCGTTCTAGTGCCGTTCATGTTTATAAACTCGCCCATTTGTCATTGCTTTTATGGAACTGAAGGCATACCTACACAAGTAAGTTATCGAAGCCTCTGGATATTCGTTGAGAACAGATCAGTTAAGGGACTGAGGACCTGATTAAGGGTCGGGCAGTGAATTTAGATAGGCCTAATTTCGAAATCACAATAGAGTCCAAATTTCGGTAGAAGTCAGCAACTCACCATCTAAGTTTGTGTTTTAAAACATTATTTGAAGGTAATGATGATGTGTTTAATGAAATCATTTCAGGAATAATTACAGATAGGAATTTCATGGCTAACCTTCAACTGTCTTACGCAGAGGAAACCACATTATTTGAAGTGCACTTGGAAGTTCGGTGCTTTTCAGCCTAAGGGACAACGACTCATTTCAAAGTTAGAACCTTCATAATCTGGCTTTGTGAGTTTACCGCTAACTTTATATACCATTCTTGCTTTAGTAATGATTTTCGGTCACTTTCATCACCCCCAACTTAACATGAAATTATTATGTCCGGATTTTTGTAACGTGAACGGCATCATAAACCAGAAAAGCTGTATAGATCTCGTCCAGGATCCGATTATGCTCTCTCTCTCTCTCTCTCTCTCTCTCTCTCTCTCTCTCTCTCTCTCTCTCTCTCTCTCTCTCTCTCTAAAAATTCAATAGTCTACCTAGGACTTGTTATTTAGGTATTATCGTTTTGGCATATTAAACTACCATTGGACTGGTTATTTTTAGTGAGGCTTTACACATTAGCCATGTTAGTTGTGGCATTGTTAAAATGTTTTTAGTTCGAAACTTAGCAAATCTGTCGATCAGTTTATCTGTTAATTATATATATATATTATATATATATATATTGATATATATATATAGTATATATATATATATATAAATATATATATATATATTTGGGATGCACCAACACCAAATTTTCGGCCGATACCGATACCTGTTACCTCCATATTACTGTTATTTACTAGAATATATATATAAATATATATATTCTAGTATAAATCATTTATGTTCTTTAGTTATTGTATATTAAAGATTCAAAAGTTGAAAGTTCATATAATAGGGTTATATAAACAATTTCAAAGGCATAAATTTTATTGAAAAAAAAAAAGAACATCAAGTATAACTATTTAGTATTTAATCCTTTTATTACCTGGGTACAGTTTGGCTTATAGTATGGCTATCATTAGAAGCCTTAACAATTTAGGTACGTGGTACTTACTCGAATTCGTGGGGTGACGAGCAATCTGAAATCACTTAATGTATACTTTTATTATGATTTGTGATTTATATATTGGCTAGAAACAAGAGTCATTTATTTAGATTCTGAAATGTTTTGATTTGGTGGGCTTTGTTAATATATACATTTAGGAAGCCTAGAAGGATTTTAATTTCCTATACTAATGACAAAATTATCGGCTCGTGTCGGCCAGAAGTTCGCTTATTCCGATACCGATACCACAAAAACTAGCCGATACCACCGATACCGATACTTCGGCACATCCCATATATATATATATATATATATATATATATATATAAAATAGGGTATAAGCCAATTTCCTTAGTGGCTTATACCTACCTTTATGCATTTATCACGTTCCAAATTTTCGTGATTCAGTTATACATACATACATACTGCATACATACATACATATATATATATATATATATATATATATATAATATATATATATATATATATATATATATATGGGATACAATCCACAATGAAGTAAATCCTCTTGTCGTTTAAAATATATATTACTTGTACAGGATTAAAGCTTCCGACCATCAACTGTGGTCTTGTTCATTGTGGATTGTATCCCCATTTACTTAGAGGTACGACATAGTACCTGGCTTCTGCATATATATATATATATATATATATTATATATATATATATATATATATATATATATATATATATATATATAAAGGTGCAACCCGCTGCTAACATCAAGGTACATAATTTACAACTTAGACCTAAAGGGAATCTCATAGTTAAAAGTATGTAGATCGAACGTCGGCCCCTTGTTGAGAGCAATAAGTGGGTACCATTACGCCGTAAGGATGTGAGAGAGAGAGAGAGAGAGAGAGAGAGAGAGACCAGTGTCCTACAATTATCTGATCACATTGTGTTTTACTATCTTTTTTTCTTTCTCTCTTTGTTTGAAGGAACTTCTAATACGTCCCTTTAGGCGAAAAAGAAGAAGAGCTTAAAAATCTTAATGACTTTTCAAAACTCCCACCTTGCTTTTTCATTAAGACTTTTATCGCCGAGAGTCAACAGACGAAGTTCCAATTGGCAGCAGAGATTCGCATTCAGTTTCTTTTCTATTAAAAGTCGAGTCATTTCAACTTAATTGGAAAGAAGTCCTTCCAGAATGACGCTGTCAACTTCCCCTCAGGTGAAGATCAGATTAGAACAATATTTGCCAAACCTTCTCTCTTACGTAATATTAATTTTGTAATATTAATCTATTTAACTATGTATCTTCATAGTTTTTCGGTAAGCATTAACATGACGATTTTGTTGTTTAATTTTTAAAAAGAGCAAAATACACGCCTTTAAAATTCTCATGTAAAAAGCATCCACGTGCCTCGTTGGTCATCGGAGGGTAAAATAATGTTACCGACGCTGAAATATAGACCATTAAATCTTTGATTCCTTTTTCCATGAATAACGCTGAAATATCACGGATACTTTCCGGGAAAGATTAAAAAAACTTTAAACACGATGCGGTTCTCGTTATGTTTTGTATCTGTAATCTAATTGAAAATGCTTTCTGCAAATTTATTGTAACATTTAAAGGAACATGTTTTCCACTACAAATAACTCCTCTCTCTCCTCCCTCTCTCTCTTCGCTATCTCTGGTAAGGCATTAGAGTACACTGAGGGGACCTGGGGCCAACCCGAACGATTTGTAAGGTTAAGGAAGGTCTCTCTCTCTCTCTCGCTCTCTCTCTTCTCTCTTCTCTCCTCTGGTAGGCATTGAGGACACCGGGGGACCTGGGGCAACCCCGAACGATTTGTAAGGTAAAGGTTAAGGTCTCTCCCTTCTCCTCCCCCTCTCTCTCTCTCTCTCTCTGTGCGACTTCACACACACACACAGACACACACGTATATATATGTATGTATGATATGCATATGAAAATTGTTCCAAACAATTTCAGAGCTTTTGTTTGTATTCGCATTCATTATCCACACTCCATTTTCATAATGGGGAGTTGACTCAACAATGCCCTCGTACCTTAACACTTCGACATCTGAGGGCATTCCAAGTCTCTTCTGCACTCAGCTTCCTACCTTCCTGTGACTCACTTTTCCTCACGTCCTGCCATCATCTATTACATTTAGTCCCAAATTCCTCCATAAATTAACTGTCCCTAGTCTTCCATCTTCTATATTAGCGTTAATTGCTCAATTTTTCTGGTTTTAGTTAATCTTTGTAGCGTTGCTCTTGCTCCCGTGGCATTCTGCTTTCTCAACTCATTTGCCATTTTTCAGCAATCAGTACTGTATCATCTGCTGACTTTACACTTTCCATATTCATGCTTCGTTTTCTTGCTCTCTTACTGGACAACATTTTTTGCAATCAGTATTGTATCATCTGCTGACCTCAGACTTTCCATGTGCAGGCTTTATTTTCTTACAGGACAACTTTGCACCCACATCAAATATTCTTTCTCATACTTCTCACATTGTTTCATTCATAGAGATGTTAAACGTCCTTAGAGACAGAGCACACTCGTGTCTCGCGACCACATTTACAATACACCACTTTAACATCTACATAATAATTGTCTCGTATTTCCAACAGAAGAGCTTTTAATAATCCCATCAACTTGACTTTTATATCGTAAGGTGAATTTTCAATAACCTGCACATTGCCTCTTAATCAGAGGTCAGTTTTTTTCTTGGTCCATACAGACTATGCACAAATTTTTTTCCATTCATATTAAAACTATTCAGATAACTGGTTCTTAGCAGTTACTTGTTTCACACGTATTCATTGTTTAAACCCACCCTGTTCTGGTAATATGAATAATGTTTTAGATGTATCTTACTGCCTGAGTCCTAAACCTTCTTAGCACATCTCAGGTACATACGTAGTAAAGTTATGCCAGCGCATCACTTGTTACCCACCAACTAGTGTTGTCTTTCCCTTGTTCAGTCATTTATTGTCCCCCTTACATCCCCAGCACTCACTTCCTAAAGCATTCTCAACCTTACATCAAACACTTCCAATCAAACTTCATTTAGTTCCCCATCTCTTCGATCTTGCACGTTCATCAGATCTTTGGAATATTGCTTCGACTGACTCTCTGTTTGTATAATTTATTTTGACCGCCCTCCCCGCCTCTCACCTCCCACACATACGTGCTGTCTTACCCAAAGTGACGGGCTTAAACTCGAAAGACTGAAATATGCACAAGCAGCCTCCATATGAGGAAAAACAGATTTAATAAGTAAGGATGTTATATATGTATATGTATAAACATTATATGTAATATATATATATATATATATATATATATATATATATATATATATATATATATATAATATACGCATACATACATTCAAATAATACATACATACATACATATATATATATATATATATATATATATATATATATATATATATATATACACACACAACATCATCTATATAGGCCTGTGTATCCCATAAAACTTGCTGAGAAACCGGTAGGTTTATACACTTTGGTACTACTCCTCCTTTCAAACGTTAGCATGTTTTGACACTAATTAAATACTTCCGCATTAGGTCTGAAAATTTAATAATAGCGTGTTTTATTTATATATATATATATATATATACTATATATATATATATAAAGATAATATACTAACCATACATCATAAATACATACTACATTATATATATAATATATATATACATACATTACATGTTAATATATCTATATATATATTATATATAGTATTATATATATATATATATTATAAATATTTATATACATACATATATATATATACATATATATAACACCTACATATAGGCCTGTATATCCCATAAAAACTTGCTGAGAACCGGGTATGTAATACACTTTGGTAACCACTCCTTTCATTGCATGTTTTGACATATTAAATACTTCCGCATTAGGTTTGAAAATTTATATAGCGTGTATATATATATATATATATATATATATATGACTATATATCATATATATACACATCATTTAAATATAGGCCTGTGTATTTCCCCATAAAACTTGCTTGGAAAACCAGTATTTGTTGTTATGTACACTTTAAAATACTTTGAAATTCCTGTTCAAAACGTTTAAGCATGTTTTGACACCTTAATTAAATATTCCACATTAATATGAAAATTTAATAATAGCGTATTTATATTAATATATATATGATATATATATCTATATATTTATATATATATATATTTATATAATATATATATATATATATATTATATTATATATAATAAACACCTCATACATTTCATAAAGACCCATATATATTTATATATATAGTTACGCATCATAACATCATATAACATACATACATATATATATATAATATATATATATATATATATATATGTATATATATCAGATAGATATATAGATTATATATATATATATATATATATATATCTATAATAATATATATATACACATACCTTTAATAGGCCTGTGTCTCCATAAAACTTGCTGGGAGACAAACCGGTATGTTTATACACTTTGGTACGACTCCTTTCAAACGTAAGCATGTTTTGACACTAATTAAAAACTACCGCAGTAGGTTTGTAATTTTTTTTATACACACTTGGTTAATACTGTTCGCGATGGTCACTCAGGTTATATATGTTTTTCAGTAGTAAAAAATATATTCTTTTTAAACACGCTATTATTAAACTGTACTAAAGAAGTAAAAATAACTGTTTGAAACACACCAGGATTTCTTACAATCATGTCTACAAAAATGAAAGGGGCCTTTCCAATCATAGAAGGAAACGCTATAAGGAAAGAAATATATTTTTTTTATCCCTTATAGAATTTTTTTTCCATGTTTGGCACCTACGCATTTATTTTTGTAGACATGATACATTGTAAGAAATTTTGTTATCTAAAAAACTTGTATTTTTCACTTTTTAGTGCATTTTAATAAACGTTTTTTAAAAATGTTCTTTTGTGTTTTGTTATTATACTCTTCCTTTTTGACAGAAATTGTAACTAATTTATGATTGTAGCTGACGAAATTGACACCTGTTGAGCCAAAAAAGGTTTGATGAATCCATATAGTGATTTACCGAGTTAAAGAAGTTGAGAAAAATCCGAAGTTTCATACCAAACCTGAGATACTGGGAGGGGTGACTGTAGGGTCACATGAGGTCACTGCTGACTTACTGATCATAGAAGGTTTTATTGTCACTGGGATCAAGTAACCATCGGACGAAGGGAACAGGTCGAAAATTGAGTTATAAGATTTGACCAAGACAAACAAACAAACAGACAAAAAAAGCAATCTAAATACAAGTGTATAATAATGCGATTTCTACCCACACACATTTTGTCACTGTCCGCCGTGTACCTTTCTTGTCTTTGAAGCAACATGAATAGTCTGTATTTAACACCATGAGAGACAATCTAAATTTGGAAAATAAAGAGGATGGTTGCTTATAAACTAAAGTCTGTTTCCAGGTATAAACAATTTATTCATATTTGATGAAAGAATCACAAACGTGCACACGCATCATATATATATATATATATATATATATATATATATATATATATATATATATATATATATATATATATATATATATATATTATATATACATACATATATGTATAGATTTAATAAGGAAATATTTTGAAATTGGTTAGCTAATTCTCATAAATAAGATAAACTTTAATTTTTTCATTGGCAGGGGAGTGGAAGAGAATCCAAGTAATGTCAAAGTAACGAATACAATAGAAATGTTTCTCTGGGGACTAAACATGACTTTACTTCGAAAACAAACAAACCGGGAAAATTGTTAGAGGAAGGTTTCCAGACCTGAAACTCATTGGAAATGGGTCCAGTAAGAGGATGTGTCTGGCAAAGAGATTAAATCCAGCCGTTTCCAGATGGTGTGGAACTATCTGAGTGGGATGGGGCTAACCGCTCCGGCTGCAACAGGTGGAAGTATTCTGGGTAAGATAAGAACTATGGTTCCCAGAGAATCTATGGGATGTCGGGTTGAATACAGTGCGTATTAGGGCTATGGAGAGGTTCGTTCTTAGGTACGGAAGCTCTTTTGCTTTCCTTTTTTAAATTCTCTCTTTTGCCTTTATTTTTATTTATTTATTTATTCACTTATTTAATTATTTTGCCTTCAATATTTTCCTGTTTTTAAATAGTTTCTTAGTGGAGTCTTTTAAGTTGGTTTTTTATTTATTCAGTTTTTGGCTTTCAATTTTTTCTGTTTTGAATCAGTTTCTTAGTGGGTTCTTTTGCCTTTATTTATTTATTTATTTTTTCGGGGGTTTCGATTTTGTAGTTTTCAATTAGTTTCGTAGTGGATTCTTTTGTCTTTATTTTATAATTTTTTTTTTTTTGCTTTCGTTTTTTCCTTTTTTGAATTAGTTTCTAAATGGATTATTTTGCCTTTATTTTTATTTATTTATTTATTTATTTATTTTTTGGCTTTCGAGTTTTTCCTGTTTTGAATTAGTTTCTTAGTGGTTTCTTTTGCTTTTATTTTATTTTATTTTATTTTTATTTTATTTTGGCTTTCGATTTTTTCCTGTTTTCAATTAGTTTCTTAGTGGATTAGGGCGACGTTTTATTGGCCCGAGGTTCCGAAGCAATTATGGCATTGAGAGTGATTTTTTTTTTTTTTTTTTTTTTTTTTTTCACGAAAACATTAACCCCCTTAAGCTTATCGTGAGCATCAATGTTTCGTAAATGCCTTCGTCTTCACTATACCAGATCTTCCCGCTACTTCTCTTCCTCATGTCTTACACAGTCATGTTCCATGCTGTGGTAAATTTGATGTGTGGATATAAATAAAACGGTTTTGGGGAGTTTTAATATCCATTACCCAAGAAAACACAAACAAATGGCCCAGTACAACGGAAAGCTAAATGAATTTATTTTAAAATTCGAACACAACAAATGGATGTGTTGCAGAAGGAGGAGGACAGTTATTACAGAACGATCCAGGAACACTGAAAAACAAAAACTGAATGGCAGAGGCAGAGAAAAAAATATAATAGTAATGACATTAATTTAGAGGAGAGAATTGGATGAATAAAAGCAGGATAAGAGGAGGGAAAAACGGATACAAACCAAACTGAGAAACAGAGAGATACTCATTCTAGAGCAGGTCACGAGCCTGAGAGAAAATTACCAGGGAACGAGGGGAAGCGATTATCGGGGAAATTGGCTGGAAGGGGACTTTAAGACCTTCACTAGAAACCGTGAAACCTAAATAGACTAGTTCTGTTTTAAAAAATTCACACTTACTTATCTTTACCCTTAAATTATGCTGCCTTAGTCTTTGTAGCACTAACTCTAATTTACGTAAATGTTCTTCTAATGTGTTGGAAAAGATTACTAGGTCGTCCATGTAGGCATGTAGGATATCTCCTAACAAGTCTCCAAACACAATGTTTATCATACGAGTAAAAGTTATGGGAGCGCAACGTAAACCAAAAGGCATACGCAAAAATTCATAATGTCCCCTGGCTGTGCTGAAGGCAGTGTATGGGATACTCTCTTGTTCCAACGGAATCTGATGAAATCCCTTTAGTAGGTCTAAGGTAGTGAAATATTTGTTCTGACCTAGTAGGGATAGGATATCATCGGTACATGGTACTGGGAATCTGTCAGGGATTGTTTCTTCATTTAAACGACGAAAATCGACGCATATCCGCCAAGTTCGATTTTTTTTCGGTACTACTATTAACGGAAAATTATAAGGGCTGTTTGATTTCCTAATGACTCCTTCTTTTAGCATTTTACCTACTTCCTCTGTTATCTCATTCTGAAATTTCATAGGAAATCGGTACAAAGGTACATAGATTACTTTCTGTTTGTCCTTGAGCCTTATTTGATGCTCGATGACATCCGTTTTTCCTAAGGTTCCATCCGTAGTGGAAAAAACATCATGATATTTAGTTAAAAGATTCAAAAATTTCTGCTGAATTTCTTCTTCTTGAATGTCCTTACTGATTTTGTTCTTTATAGATTGCAAAAGGGATTCATCCGCAACTGATTGAGCGTGATTTATCTCAGCTACGGTAAGAATGCGATGTTTATAAACTTCTGCATCCAAGATATGTTGATTTTTGTGGATTACTAAAGTGGTATTCAAATGATTACAGACTTCGATGTTACATTGTTGTTGTGAGCCGACTATATAAGTGGCTTGTGTGACGGATAATCCGTGTGTTTTCAGAGTTTCGGAAAGGATTAATGTTTCAGATCCTGGCAAGGTTCTCTTTACACGCACTAATATGTTCGAAGTTACGTTAGGCTCGAGAGTTTGCGTGCGTGAGCGAGAGTTCTGTTGGGTTGCCTGTATTATTTCTTGGTTCATGAGACAGGTGATTGGTTCTGTAATGTAAGTGACAACTCTGTCTGTCTCTTTATTATCTAAAACTGATTTTAGGGTATTAGAAGACTTATAGAATTTCCCTTTGATATACACGCCGTGTTTTGCAGGTGCTAAGATAATATTTTGAGTGCCCATAGACGGGTATCCGATAATTACTGCGGGATACATATTAATGTTTTGTACAACGATAAAGGTATCGGCAAACGTGCGCTTACCGACCTTGTACTGCACATAAGTTACTCCTACCACATTTAATTCATTATTCCCTATGCCTGAGAGCCTTATTCCGGACTTCTCTATAGGGAAATTTGAAAAGAGTAAATGATGAGTCCTTAAATCCATGATATTACGTGGACTACCAGAATCAAAGAACAAAGTGAATGACTTATGGTCCAAATTTACTGCATGTAAGGTTGGTCGCAACTCGTTTTGACTAATAATTGCATGAATTTGTTGCAAATCTACGGGAACCTGCACAGATTTTTTGGATTCGGCCGTGTTTCATAGGAAAATCAATTGCCTCACAATGATCTGATAAATGATTAAACTGATTATTTGATACAAAAGATGTTGATATTGATGACCCAACATCGCCCTCTCCCCCCTTGGAGTGAACTACGTGGTATTTGTTTTGTTTATCACACCTTGAAAATTCGCTTGCCCTTGCGAGTTCTGGCTAGACGGCCCAGGAACAGAGGTACCTGAAGCACGATTTGTTGTTTCTGCTGTTGTGCAGAATTTCCGTTTGGTTGTTTCTTCTTATAGTACTGAGGACCCTTCTTTTTATTTGCACTGGCAACTGGTTGCGTGTTTGTAGCATTCTGCTGTTGATTCCTCGAGTAGCAACGGTTATATGAATGAGTTGAACTATTGTGTATTGAACAAAAACGAGTCCGACAGCCTGAAATCATGTGACCTGGTCGTTTACAGTTATAACAAACCATCCCTGCAACTTGATTATTATTATGTACCACATTTACTTGTTGTGGCTTGTTCTCATTTTTTGCAAAAACTTGAATGAGCGAAGGATCTAGGTCGGTACATTTAGACATGTGTTTTTTGATTTGTTTATACACATCTAATTCCGTACTGTTGGGCTGCAATTTTTTGTCAAAACACCGCACTAACGCTTCAGGCAACATTGCGGTGATACTCGTAAGGTAGATCAAACGGATAAAATCTTTCACATTGATTTTGGCACTCGTAACCCACCCGGAGTTACTTAAACTAACCTGATATTCATTTAGCCGGTCGGCAATTAGCGCCGCCCGCTCGACAACATTAAGCTGAGTCATGGAGACTTGGTTAAGGATATTTCTCAATGCCAATACTACATCTAAAGCCTCTTCACCCCCATACACGGCACGTAATCTGATTTTGAACTCGTCCCATGTAAGCGCCTCTTGGAAAGAAACCCCCCTTAGATAAGCACTTGCGTCTCCTTTAGCAAAGTCTATGAAGCTTTTGGCCTCCTGTAATTGTACTGCTGGGTCTGTGATGCTTTTTGCATTTAAATGAGCGTCTACAGATGAGATCCATGCCTCAACATTTTGAGGCAGGAACCCATTGACCCGACCTTGAAAAGGGACAATTGCTGACCTCGCGCTTACGAGAGTCACCACATTGGGGTTGCCAGTCGGAGGAGTTGCCATCTCCACTTTCACTTTTTTCTTATCACTTCTATTCCTTGCGATCCTATCAAAATATCTATAAGAGTACACTCGACCACTACGTAAACGCATATGCAATGTACTGTATAAATGTGTTATAATAATAGGAAAATCCCCCCAAAAATACAAAAATACAGATAATTTGATAAAATATTATACGGAGAATTCCTGCAAGAAACGATTAGCAACAACGAGAAGAAAAAAAAAATAATCTGCGGGCGAGAACTCGTAGTTGAAGATTGATTCTGTAATGAAGGAAGATTAAGATGGCGAACAACTCACCCCCAGAATACTGGACGATCGACTCCTGATAAACAACACTTCACTGAGGAAAGAACCTGAATAGATAAAATGGTACTTAGCTCTGATTATATGGTGAAGGATTGTTGACATGGGATGACGTCTCAGTTCCTGTCTAAGTCTCACGTCGGAAGTCGTGATGACGTCACGGTCTTCTCTCGGTGCACGATGCGTGAAGAAGTCCAAGATTGATGACGTCACAGCCTCCGTCCTTGCACTACTGCCTCTTGCTCTACTCTCTGCGTCCTTGCTCGTGATCGCGTGATGTTTCCTGTGTTTGTTTTCTTCTTTCTGTTGATGTTCGATGCTGCTCTCGTCCGGTGTAGATTCTCGAAGATAAGTGACAACAGTCGCTCAAACGTCGGTGTTGATGCTTGTATTCTTCTCGATGAAGGACATATCTGCGTCTTCATAAAATGTTGCGTTGATTGAAGATCCCGTTTCCTCTGTTTAGTTTTGATGTTGAAGGTGGAAGTTGGTTCTTGTTAATATTATTCTTCGTCATTCGCTGCCACCAAATCTAAGTCCCTTCGCTTTGCGAAAGACTTTTTTTGTTTTCTCCTTACGACTGTCATTCGTAAGTATTTCTGGTTCCTCCCATCTCCTTGGGATATCTTAGTAGAGTGGTTCTTCTTAACTAAAGGAGATGATTCAAACAGATAAGTTGAACAGATATAACAACTTTATTCTGTAACTCCATACTAGGAGATGCAGCTCGGTCGGAAGACCGATATGTTTGAAGGTTGGCACGGAACTGCCATTGTAAAGCATCACGTCGATAGCGGAACATTAGCTATCTCAGCGTTTCATATAAAAACATACGTAGTCCGCCGGCTCGGAAGTTACAAGTTTCCGGCGTAGGTTAACAGGTCAACCTCTTCCCATGGAAGTTGTTGTGCAAAGTTATCATTAATAATAAATGCTGATAATGTACAGAGCTAAATCAGGCTACTGCAGACAGCGCATAGCGTAATCTAGATCTGCTTTGGTCACGTAGGACCCTCCTAATGCCATGACCTCAGGTCATGGGTTTTTATTTACAGATCCTGTAAACTGAATAATGTATTTATTACATATATATATATATATATATATATATATATATATATATATATATATATATATATATATATATATATATATATATATATATATATATATATATATAATATATATATATATATATATATATATATATATATATATATATATATATATATATATATATATATATATATATATATATATAACATATATATAAAATATATATTGCCAATAAAATCATCAATGAGTGCAGCTTTACAGTGATATATTTTGGAACCAAAGTTCCACTTAATAGACATCAGCTCCTTTGATGGAAACAATAGTTTCCGAAATTTGACGATGTACAGTCAGCCCTCATTTGTGTTCTCATGAGCAACCTTATTAGATGGCATTCTGTTTAATGATATATATATATATATATATATATATATATATATATATATATATATATATATATATATATATATATATATATATATATATATATATATATATATATATATATATATATATATATATATATCTAAAAAAAAAATCACCATAACGTGACTGGAATATCTGAAGTAATAATAGTCCACACTTATGTAAAAATGTGTATTATAAAAATATATAAAAGACGGGAGCTTTCGTCTACTTGATCAGTAGACCTCATCAGCCGTACGGCTGATTAGGTCTACTGATCAAGTAGACGAAAGCTCCCGTCTTTTATGTATTTTTAATACACATTTTTACATAAGTGTGGACTACTATTACTTCATATATATATATATATATATATATATATATTTATATATATATATATATATATATATCTATATATATTCCATATATACTTATATATATATAATATATAATAATATATATATATATATATATATATATATATATATATATATATCTCTATATATCTATCATTATATTATATATATATATATATATATATATATACTATATATATATATATATATATATATATATATATATATAGGTGTGTGTATGGTTTTGGCAATCCGTTCCGAATTTATTCTTAGTAATGTTGAAGTAAAAAATAGCATCATTATGCGTATATTTTGTAATTAAGATGCTATCACCGTTCCACTCTTCACTCTATCTCCGACTCATTCCTATTACCTAACTTAGTGATGTTTCCTGGACTTGCTGCATTTTCATTGACATCAAGTCCTTACCGTTGCTCTAGATACGATGGTAATCAGTATTTCCTTTACTGTACCTTAGTTCATATTCCCTTTCTTCCATCTTGCTCTCCACCCTTTCCTATCAATTGTTTCGTTGTGCAACTGCAAAATTTTGCTCCGATTACACCTTTTAAACCTTCTTACTCTCACTTTCCTTATCAACACTGCAAGCCCTCATAGTTCCCAGTCCTTGATCTTCGGCCTAAATTTTAAATTCCACTCCGTTCCAATGGTAAACCAAACGCCTCAGTGGCATGATCGGTATGGTCTTGACCTCCCACCTCGGTGGCCGCGAGTTCGATCCTCGGACATTCCATTGAGGTGTGAGATATGTGTATTTCTGGTGATAGAAGGTCATTCTCGCCGTGGTTCGGAAGTCAGTCACGTTAGGCCGTTGATCTCGTTGCTGAATAATCACTGGTTCCATGCAACGTAAAAAAGACCATACAAAAACAATGGTAACTCAAAGATTTTGACCATTCGACTGCACTTAATGATACTTGGGGCTTAATAATTGCGAATATAAAGAGGTCAAGCATATTATGTAAGTGAGATAAACTCAAATTGTAATTAAGCCTGGTGAAAACATATAGCCTTTCAAATAACAGATTACACTCTTTAAAATAAAATCTAGCATAGACTTTACCTCTACTGTACATCCAGATATTCGCCATGAAATCACTGTGAGGCGACTGCGATGAAGTCCAAGTCTTGGATAAAGTTATTTACTACAAAGGAATAAAAGTTATGTGGGGAAATCGCTCGGCAGTGGAGAGCGAGATGAAAAATAATGAAAATTATGTGATTTTAGCTTTATAAGATTAATTGAAACGAAAGTGTTTCCTTTTATCTGGATGATAAAAGCAAATATAAAAAATGAATAAAAGTAATAAGGGAATAGATATTCATTGGTTGATTATCTGGTATAGTCTTTTGCTGAAGTGGTGGAAACTTTAAAATAACACGAATGAAATGTTTTAAAGCGTCAGAAAGACAGTGAAAATGATAATTGGGCCATTTTAATAGTGAATCATACGAGAGGATATTGATTATTCCGACGGTTTTAAAGGAACAATATTTTAAAACGGCAAATATGCTTTTTCAATGAACAGTTAAACACTGTCCGAAATATATGAAAGGGAAAGGAAGAGTTATACGCAAAAACAATATATTTCATGACCTTTAGAAAAACCTAGCACATAAACAGCAGAAACTCAAAATATAATTTTTGATCAAATTAAACCGTTATTGTAAGGCCTTCCTTAGAAAATTGGCGGAAATATGTTTCAATATCACGTTGAGGTTTCGATGGAGTGAAAATAAGAAATAGAAATAAATACCAGAATTGGCTTCAGCAGCAGAGGCCACCGACAATTGGAGAAATACGAGGATCCCGGAAATGATGCAACAAAGATTTGTTATTTTTGTTTGCTCGACCGAATCCTACTCATAATATTAGCATTCTCTTCTGAAATCGTTATCCAGTGATGCTCAAAAATCTGTTCCATAGTTTCCATATAATATTTTATTCCAATTCTCTTGTTCTTTTTCTTGTTATTTTCGTTATATTTTGCGTTGTATTCTGTATATGCGTTGTAATAATGCTACACACACACATATCTACATTATATAAGATAAGATTCTTTTCCTGTTTTTTTCTGCAAACCGTTATTCTGTTTGTGCGTTTGTGTGTGTGTGTGTGTGTGTGTGTGTGTGTGTGTGTGTGTGTGTGAGAGAGAGAGAGAGAGAGAGAGGAAGGCAACTCTTTTACTACATTTTTCAGTTTTCTGTTCAACTAATTTTCCATGTCATCTTATGATCATTATTGGTAGGCACAAGAAAGGCCCTGCCAATGCAAATTCATTTTATTATAATTCTTTATCAAGGTGAGTTTTCTCTCTCTCTCTCTCTCTCTCTCTCTCTCTCTCTCTCTCTCTCTCTCTCTCTCTTACAAAAGACATCTGGTCTATATGCTCCCAATTTAACCTCTCCATTGGGAACTCGGAAACGCGTCATGGTCAGAATTGGGACATTGCTGTTATCTTCGATGGGCAATGTTCGTGTTATTCCGTTTCGGAACTGAAGTTTTGATAGAGGTTTTGGATTAAATCCCTCTCTCTCTCTCTCTCTCTCTCTCTCTTTCTCTCTCTCTCACCAAAGGCATCTTGTCCAAATAACCTCCAATTTAACCTCTCCATTGGAAACGTCGTTGCTAGAATTGTTACAATGATATTTTCATAGACGGGCAATGTTCCTGTTATTTTCTTTCGGTATTGAAGTCTTCGAGGAGATTTCGAATTAAATCTCTCTCTCTCTCTCTCAGGGTTTAGTTACGAGTAACTCAAAAAGAAAAATAGAGTACTTAGAAGAACTAACCCAAATTGAAAAGAAAATAGATATAATGAATATAAGTGAAACCTGGTATTCCCAAGAGACTGGGAATGATGATCAAATAAAAGGGTTCCAAACTTATAGATCAGATAGAAAAAATAGGAATCAAGGGGGAACCACAATATATGGGAAAGATAAAAAACAAGGAAAAATATATGAGAAATATAGTAACTCAGAGTGTGAACTAATAGCGGTAGAATCACAAGGATTGGACTATTCTCCCATCTGGAGACTTCAACTTTCCTTTCGTAGACTGGAAAGAACGAATAGGAGATTGTGGTTGTACTTATGCATATAAAAAAGAGAGTAATAGTAGTGCAGAAGATAAGAGGCAATTCGAAAAGCTATCAGATATGCTACTAGAATACAACATTCAACAAATAAATCACCTGCCAACGAGAAAGGAAAATACTTTAGACCTAGTATTTGTGAACGAGATGAATTATGTTAAAGAACTAATAGTTTATAATGCGAGTATTTCAGACCATAATGTCATAGAATTAACAGTCCATTCCAAAGCAAGTGAAAACAGAGATAAGCAAGAAATGAAAAAGTGGGAAGGATATGGAAAATACAACTTCTGCAGTAAAAATATAAAATGGTCAGAAATAAATGAAGAATTAAACCAAGATTGGGATAATATTTTCGTAAGTGATGACATAAGGGTAAATACGGAAATATTATATAAAATATTAGAGAAAATAGTGGATAAATATATACCGAAGAAGAAAAGTAATCATCAGTCATGCATACCAAGAGACAGAAGGATCTTGTTCCAGAAAATCAGAAAGTGGAAAAAAGGTCTTGCAAAAGAAAAAAATGCATGGAAAGTTATAAAACTAAAACGTAAGATAGAAAATGTAGAACAAAAGATTATACAATCAAAAGAAAATGAAAAACGGGACTTGGAAGAAAAAACCCTAATAAATATCAAGCAAAACCCCAAACTATTATACTCATAAGCGAAAAAGATGAATAAAAGAAGAATAGAAATAGGCCCTCTAAGAATTGAAGGGAGATTAACGAATGAAAAAAAAGGAAATTTGCAACATATTGGCAGAACGATATAAGAGAGAATTCACCCCTAGAATAGATAATGAAGATAATGATATAGAAGTAAGGGACGAAAATAGTGAATATTTAGCTGACATAGATATTAATGAAGCTGATATTGTGCAGGCTATTAATGAAATTAAAAATGGAGCTGCAGCAGGGCCTGATGGAGTTCCTGCTATTTTGTTAAAGAAAGTAGTTCATTCTATCACAAAGCCACTTGCAATATTATTAAGACAAAGTGTAGATACAGGCAAGATTTATGATGAGCACAAATTAGCATATATTACCCCTACTTTCAAAAGTGGATCAAGACTAGAGGCAAGTAATAATAGGCCTGTGAGTCTAACATCACATATTATGAAAGTGTATGAAAGGGTAATGAAGAAAAATATTATGAAACATTTAATAAAAAATAATCTGTTTAATATAGGACAACATGGTTTCGTACCCGGAAAAAGTACACAAACCCAACTGTTAGTCCACCGTGAGAACATATTCAATAAATATGAAAAGCAGAAATGAAACAGATGTGGTTTATCTGGACTTTGCAAAAGCTTTTGACAAGGTAGACCATAATATATTAGCGAAGAAAATTAGAAAACACAATATCGTGGATAAAGTAGGAAGATGGTTAAAAGAATTTTTACACAACAGAAAACAGATAGTTATTGCAAACGATGAGAAATCGGATGAAACCAAGGTAATATCCGGTGTGCCACAAGGTACGGTGTTAGCTGAAATACTGTTTGTTATTATGATTGAAGACATAGATAGTAATGTTAAGGACTCGGTAGTGAGTAGTTTCGCCGATGATACAAGAATAAGTAGAGAAATTACTTGTGATGAAGATAGGAACGCTCCACAAAGAGACCTTAACAAAGTATATGATTGGGCAGAGGTTAATAGGATGGTATTTAACTCTGATAAATTTGAATCAATAAATTATGGAGACAGAGAAGGAAAGCTATATGCATATAGGGGACCTAATAATGAGACAATCACAAATAAGGAAGCAGTTAAAGACCTTGGTGTGATGATGAATAGGAACATGTTATGGAATGATCAAATAGCAATTCTATTGGCAAAATGTAAAGCAAAAATGGGAATGTTGTTACGGCACTTCAAAACAAGAAAAGCTGAACACATGATTATGCTTTATAAAACATATGTTCGTAGTCCACTTGAATATTGCAATATGATATGGTACCCACACTATCAAAAGGATATTGCACAAATAGAGAGTGTACAAAGGTCCTTTACAGCTAGAATAGAAGAAGTTAAGGACCTTGACTACTGGGAATGACTACAATCCTTAAAATTATATAGTCTAGAAAGGAGAAGAGAACGCTACATGATAATTCAGGCATGGAAACAGATAGAAGGAATAGCAGAAAACATCATGGAACTAAATATATCAGAAAGAGCAAGCAGAGGTAGATTAATAGTGCCCAAAACTATACCAGGAAAAATAAGGAAAGCACACAGGATATTAATCCACTACGCACCAGCATCGATAATGCAGCGTCTATTCAGTGCGTTGCCAGCTCATCTGAGGAATATATCAGGAGTGAGCGTAGATGTGTTTAAGAATAAGCTCGACAAATATCCAAACTGCATCCCAGACCATCCAAGATTGGAAGATGCAAAATATACCGGAAGATGTACTAGCAATTCTCTGGTAGACATTAGAGGTGCCTCACACTGAGGGACCTGGGGCAACCCGAACAAAATGTAAGGTCTGTAAGGTCTCTCTCTCTCTCTCCATATATTCTATTCAAGAAAAAGAAAAGTTAATAAAGAGAAAGAATATTTTCGTTTCCTCGACTTCGGTTACCGGGGACACAAGGGATGTCCCAGAAAAGCATCACCACTTCTCTTCCTCCTCTTCAGAAAACCTTTTCTTTCTTCTATCTGCATTTTTTCTCGTCTCGAGAGTTTTTCCTTCATTGTTTTTTAACCTTAGATGGGGTTTCCAGCGTCCTGGAAACTCCAAAGCTTCACGAAAAGTTAAAGAACGTTCTTGAAAGTGTCGGAGGGAAAAGATTGAGTGAAATGAATGCGATTCACCAAAGTGTCTGTCAGAGTAATTTTTTTTCGGATTTCTTCGTCTTATATATATATATATATATATATACTATATATATATATATATAATATATATATATATATATATATCTATATACATTGTATATATAATAATTCATACACACACATATACTATATGTATATATATTCAAAATATGAATTTCCGTTCTTACTTTAATCTAACCGCGTTCTATGAAATTTGTAAGACACCAAAAAGAGGTTAATCAGTCGTGCTCATCGTTTAGTACTCGTTAGTGTCCACCTTGGTAGAACCTGGTGCATGAATTCGCTGGAGCCCTTACTTAAAACTGACTTTCAAGATTAACTTGTCAGTGGAATCATATTTGCAGTGTCGTAATAGCTTTTTATATTCTTTTACTGGTGATGGCGGATTTCTGAATCGTCTTTTTTTCACGGCAGTTACTTTTGAAATCCAGTTTACCCTCACTCAGATCTACATAATGAGAAGTCTCCTTCATGTGTACGAATATCCCTGAGCTCTCCGATTCATATCTTACTTTTCGTTTATGCTCAATTATGTTCTTGATATGACACCTACTAGTTGTCTTTATTTAAATATACTTCGATGAGAAAACTACCTGCGGTTTTATGATATGGGAAAATAAGTGATTTGTCTTATGAAATAAGCAATTTGTCAGATGTTTGGTGTTCAGTTTATGTTATCAGAATAAGGAGTTTTATATAAACCTCTGTAAAACTAGGCCCAAATTTTCATCATTGTTCAGTTGATATGTTTGCAAGTTTTTGTAAGGTAGATGAAAACCATTTTAAATCTATGAAAGTGTACTTTGATTGCGGTAAAAAGAAAAGCGTAAGCAAATATTGTAATCAGCCCCCGATTCTGCAAGAGCTTTAGTTCTGTCAACTCTTTTACTAAGCAGATGCTTTCATAATTATCTGTTTATTGAGATTTTCACGTACTTTATTTATACAGGTAGAAATTTAATAATAATAATAATATTCCTTTATTTTCGTGGCCTCAACCATTTTGTATTAGCACCATCTTTACAATATTCTTCTTAGTTATTTTATATGCGATTGGTTCGATTCATAACATAGAGGCTAAGAAAAAAAAAAACAGGATAGATTATTTTCTGAATGAAGCCTCAAGGCAACAAAGTATTGTAAAATAAAGATTTTTCTTGCTTTCCGTTTAAACTGTATCAGCTGGATGTCGCGTCAGGAACAGTGTAATCGTTTGTTCAAACGGCTGTCTATTTCAAGTGACAGTTGGACTGACAGAGAGAGAAAGACGATAAAAAGATGAATGCTGTTAATCTCTGGGGAGCAATAGGAGAGAGATTTTGTAAATATTTACAGCGAGGTGAAGTGAATAGATTATGTATCCGCTCTGTTTCGCAGAATTTATTATGTAACTTCTACTGAGAGAGAGAGAGAGAGAGAGAGAGAGAGAGAGAGAGAGAGAGAGAGAGAGAGAGAAATAATGACAGTTTGTGAGAGAGAGAGAGAGAAATAATGATTTTAGAGAGAGAGTGAGTGGGCGATCAAAATAATTACATTTTGAGAAGAGAGAGAGAGAGAGATGAGAGAGAGAGAGAGAGACGAGAGAGAGAAGAGAGAGAGAGAGAGAATCAAAATAATGACATTTTTAGAGAGAAAATATATAAAAAAAATGAACAATTATGACCCCGATTACGCTAATGAAAGAGAAGAGCCTCTGAAAACCTCTATAGTAAACGACTTTCTTCCCCTCCAGTCGAATTTGAGAGTCATCATCCAGTAATGATGAACTTTGAGGCTCCGTTAACTTTCGGAATCTCTGACCTTTGACATCAACGTGATCCTTCTCTTCGCCTGACGAATAAGAAGGAAATAATGAGAAAAGGTATTTCATTTTTCCCTCCAAGTTTGAGAGGCGTTTGTCTACTGTGAGGTGATGGTTCAGGGGTTGGAAATTCTCGATTTTGAAATGGAAATCTGAAAGGAACAGAACAAAAGACGAAAGTAAAGACAGCGAGACAAAAAAAAAAGACAGCCACTGTCACCATTGTTAGTTTTTTAAGAGAGAGAGAGAGAGTTAGGAACGGGTATTTTGTAATAAATTGAAGCTAGAGAGAGAGAAAGAGTTGAGACTGTGATTTTGTAATAAATTGCAGGTTTAGAAAATTTATATTTAGGAGCAATTTTTACTGTCGTATGAAAGAGAGAGAGAGAGAGAGAGAGAGAGAGACCGTTATTAAGGTGAGCGTCTTTGGACGTGGGCAATATAGAAAGAGAGAAGGAGAGAGTTGGAGAAAATATCAGTATATTTCGTGGAGGGATTACACTCTCGTAAAGGGATAATAACTCTAAATCAAGAAATATTGGCCTAGTTTAAAAAAAATAACTAATATGAACATCCAGCCGTCTTACAAACGAAATATCCCATTTTGCAAATCATAACCAACAAATCTTACCATTAGATATATTCATTTGAATGAAAGTCTAAGCTCTAAGTGAATGACTATGAATCATGCTATAATTGAAGGTATTATCAAAACAGTTGGCACGAATGTTAATGGATTTTCACCAAAGATTTACTGGTAGAGATTGTTAGTCAAGATCAGGTGAGATCAGAAGTGCTTGAAAGGATGGTGTTTTATTTCAGTAGTTTACTGATTCTTACTTATATATAATTTTAGTGAATGGTTGTAT
Source organism: Macrobrachium nipponense (assembly GCF_015104395.2). Lineage (NCBI taxonomy): Eukaryota > Metazoa > Arthropoda > Malacostraca > Decapoda > Palaemonidae > Macrobrachium > Macrobrachium nipponense. The sequence goes on along the minus strand of NC_061100.1, from coordinate 1,259,847 downwards.
GATTTGTCTGAAAATAGTATGAAGGGTGATTATGCCCGGTTAAACAATATTTAGATAATCCAATCTCTCTCTCAAGCTGTGTATTATATATATATATATATATATATATAATATATATATATATATATAATTATATATATCTATATATATATATATATATATATATATAATATATATATATATATATATAATATATATATATATATATATATATAGATATATATATATATATTATATATATATATGTGTGTTGTGTGTGTGTGTGTGTGTGTGTTTTGTTCGGCAATTTCTGTGAAAGTCAGTAGCATGTATTGGGAGGCTGCTTCCTTGTTTTTAGTTTGAATTTATATGTATATTCTTTTTCTTATTTCTCTTTTGAATGTGGTTATGTACTATTTTCATATTTATATTTTAAATGTTTCTATGTATCTTCTTTTATTTATGTATAATTCTTGGGAATGGGAACAAAAAAGTGTTGCACGTTTTCTTCCATTTCTTATTTACAACTGACAACTTTGAAAAATACCAGGTTTTGTGGTGCCAAGAATTATTCATAAAAAACGTGGGAGAATTAACGGAAGGAAGCTTTTTCTTAGAATATAAAATGTTAGTATAAGATCAGCATAATATTACCACAAAAGCAATTTCAGAGGGTAAGCCAAGTAAAGAGATTTTAACGACCAGGTCAAATTTCCCTCGAGTGTTGAGATGTAACCATTTACATGAGCTAGACTTTACGTCTTGATGAAGTTTGGCATGTCGCTGATGACAGCTTATAAAAAGCATTCCACTCGCCTTGTTCCATTAAACCCCATTGTGCCTTTGGTGCTCCAAGCTATGACTTGCGTACCTGGTCGTTAGACGTCGAGTTGTTGCTTAATTTCGGAAAGGTTGTGCCCTCGGAACCCTGATTCTCTATAGGTGGAAAAATCTTGTATGTGAATATTAACGACTGTTTCGTTGTTCCTTCAGTTCCAATAGAATCTGTGATAGTATAATTAAGTAAAGGGTATAAGAAATGTATTTCCTTGCGAGTATTCGACCTGAAGTGTGGAAGAATGAAAGGCGGTTCCCCATTCGCGTCCTTTGCTTCATTGCCGGGCATTGGATCTCAGACGTGGGAAAGTTCTCACCTGTCTCGACGTAACAACAATGATGCCGCTTGATTGAAACACCTCTGCTCCACAGAATGGTATTTCCTATCCTTGAATAAGACAGACACACACACACACACACACTCACACACACACACACTCACACGCTGACCGTTCTATTATATCTTTTCTTGCTTAATCGAAATGGATGTATTTGAGAGGTAAAAGAATAAAGATATAGAAAGTCATAGTGTTACAACAATTCTAAGTTATTTTTTTTTATCAAACTTTGTTGTGATACTCATATCTTAATCCTGTATTGTACCTGTTCATTATCCCTAAACAAGGAAGCATGGTCTACTAACATTATCCACACCCTAATCCATTGATGACCTTGTTCATTCCACTTATACCTCTTTGGCATCTGTCTTAACTCCATGTGTTAGTCCACACTTAAAAATAATATTCAAAATCCATAGGACCATAACACATCCTCATATCAAAACCAGCTTTGTTACAGTGAATATGTCATTCTCAGTCCACAGGTTCTGACACATTTTGATTTCTTCATTTACAATATTATTACCCTTACAAGGAGGCCTATTTTTGGTATGTGGTTGTTGATTTGTATGATTGTTAGCGGCTTGTGCATAATTTTGAATTTTTTTTTAACGTTACCAGTTTTAGCTATTGTGAATGGTAATAAGTTATAGGATATTGGGAGGGATGCAGATTTAATAATTGGGGCGGGGTGGATTTTCCTTATGGGCTGTCGACCCTTGCTTTGTGATCCTTGTATGCTGGTTTTACTGTCAAGCAGTTTTCCCTTCTATACCATACCTCCTCAGTACCCTCCGTAGGGGGTTAGTGCCATCAGTGCACCTTCTTGGGTGCACCGTAGGCATTACTAAAGGTTCTTTGCAGCATCCCTTCGGCCCCTTAGCTGCAACCCCTTTCATTCCTTGTACTGCACATCCATTCGTATTATCTTTCTTCCATCATGTTATCCACCCTGTGCTAACAATTTGTTTATAGTGCAACTTCGAGCTTTTCCTCCAGTTTCACCTTTCAAACCTACTTACTCTCAGTTTCCTTTTCAGCTTTGAATGACCTCATAAGTCCCAGTGCTTGGCCTTTGACCTAAACTTTAATTTCCATTCCATTCCTCCACATTGCAGCCTTACGAATTATAATAAGTTTTTTCTTAGGTTCAGATATACCTCTTACTGCTTTTCTCTTCATTTTAAACCTATCATGCAACTGTTGACTGAAAACGATGCGAATCACACCTACACTTCCATTACTATAAGCTCTTATTGCTCTTCTTCCGTCAGGTATATATGTTGGTACCTGTCCTACTTTCTCTATCAAAATCAAGCAGCGCACCTTCCCTGACATACCGAGTAATGCTACACCTCCATAGTTATTATAGCCACCTATATCGCATTTACCTTTTCACCCAGGAATAATGATGCCCCGCACCCAATCCATTGGAATCTATTTTTGTACTAAACCCTTGAATAACGAACACTGTAAGTAAGAAGCTTTCCCGGGGGGAGGTGGTGGGGGGGGGGTTAGAGAGGATGTGTGTTGGAACAGATGCACACTCGCTAGGGTACTAGGTAGAACTGAGGTAATCTACAACTCTGGGAGAAGGATTTACTTTATCGTACACCATTCCAGTAAAGAAGATCCATTAATGGCTCCTTAATGGGATTTTAGTAGGAATTTTAGCCAAGAGAGATCAGGTGGTGATACGGAACAACTTCGGACGTCGGGTTCTCGGTGCGAGTCATCAGATTTCGTAGAGAGAGAGAGAGAGAGAGAGAGAGAGAGAGAGAGAGAGAGAGTGGGGGGGGGAGAAAGCGGAGGGGGGGGGGATGTGTGGGGGTGATGTGTTGTGGAGGATACCAGTGATAATCTGGTGTCCTTTTATTTAACTATGTGAATTCACAAGTGTTTTTTGATTCACTATAAGTTGTGTTTATTTCTACCTTTGGAGCAGTAAGTATATGATCAGAGGAATTAATAACCATAAAAGAATAAAAAAAAAATAAAACAGTAACTTAATGGTCAAGTGTTTAAACCTACTGAACCACTGCACTGCACGGCCGATGCATGAGAATCAAATGTATAATTCCATTCAAAATTTCACGTAACTTATGATTCATTTGTCAGATAATTCTGTTAACTCTTTTTACAAAAGAGCATTATCATCACTCCACTTGGCAGGGTCGCTCAGAAGGAGAAAGCTTCTTCGAAATATTTTTTGAGAGAAATAATCGGTTCCAGAGTAAATATGGGTTTAATGAATTCGAAGTTCCCCAACAATTCAGGCGGCAGGTGTCTTGCTGCTGCAAACAGATCCCTTTTGGGGGTGAAAGCTCTTTCTAAAACTGATTTTAGGGTAGAATGGGCAGTATTTTTAATGACACAACCTCGTGCCCTTTCATAGCCCATGTCCGAGGAACACTCTAATGTCCTTTCGTTGGCCAGACCTGAAGGAAGCAAAGTAGAGGAATAAGTAAGAAGGGAGCGGTTGGCCTCGCCTCTTTAAATTAGAAAGGTTATTAACGCCAGGAAAGAGAGAAGGAGAGGAAGAATATTTATGGTAAAATAAAGTGTGTGAAAGTTGTAAATTGGAAAATAATTCTTTTGAGTGGGACTGATTTAACTTTCCTTTAATCGCTTTTGGAGAGTTTGCAGAAATGATTAGCCAGAGTTGAAGTGTTTGACATTGCACTGAACAAATCATAACTCTCAGGCCTTTCAAAGAGAGCAGGATTAATAGAAAAGTCTTAAAGCCGATCGGCTCTGAACCGGATCAGAGTTGCAACACTGGTGTGCCATATTTAATCGTAGTTTACATCTCGGTCTGATGTGGATAGTTAAAGTTCGCTCTCGCCTTTTAGTTTTTCACCGGTGATGAGAATTATTGAAGTAAAAGAAAAGCCAGGTACGAAGAGGTAGAGGAGAACGGAGCTAGGACAATTCGCCGTAAACAAATTTGCCGTAGGACAATTGATTGTAAGACTTTTCGCCGTAAGAAAACTTGCCGTACGGATATTTTGCCGCAAGGACATTTCGCCGTAAAATGTATATTTTAGTTTTTAGCTTATTTCTTTTAGAGATCAATGTAACTATATTAATATAGTTATCTTCAAGTATATTTATCGCTTTTCATTGATTTTCATGTATTCATTTAATTATAATTATATATAAGAAAAGGATAAAACAAAATGAAGACCACACACTTTATTTAAAAAGTTTTCTAAAAAAAAAATTCAAAGCTAAAAATCATGTAAGTTTATAGCAATTGCTCGTAAATAATGTTGTTTTGCATTTTGATCATAACCTCTGATAATACTTACTATGCGCTTATAAACATTTTGTATTGTTTCTTGACTGCTGTTTCACCTCTTTCTGCATCGATTATCTTCTTTTTAGAAAGATATTCTTCATTTTTCAATACATTGATGAGTTTCCATAAATTTGGATGCGCATTGGTCACAGATGCTTGAAGCGCATTATGGAACCCTTCTACTCCATTGTTGGTATTAGCCAGCTGATCTAGGGTTCTTTGATAAACATTCCAAAGTTCGATAGGAAAAGTTGGAGAAACTCTACGACGACGAGGTCCCCTCCCTCTCTCTCCCCCAATGTAATGAGTTTCAAAATATGCAACTAGTTCTTGTGGTAAGTCATCGTCATCAACCAACTCTATAAACGCATCAATGATGTCTGAAGGCGGTAAGAATGCAAGTGCCATAAGGCACTTTACTTTTGTATTAAAAGCACAATCACTTTGATATCGAACCTTAAGCCCAATATCTGTCACTTTTCTGTAAACATTCTTACAGAAATGAAAATACCAGCCTGTTACATTTGCAGAAGGGAAAATGTCAGAAAAACTTAAAAAACTAGCTGGTTCGAAATCAATCATTAGATTTTCAGGTTCTAGGGACTCGCGTAAATCTTTAACCTTTTGAAAAAACGTATTGTAAAAATCCTTAGTCTTATTCGGAAGGAGACCGTAAACTCGTGGGATGCATGCATGTCCTATGTTGACATGCAGCACCAATCAAAGATCTTGAAGCTAGCTGGGATTTCAGTGCATTTTCTTTCATATGTGCAATTGTTTTTTGCATTTTATGTTTGCTTAGGCTCGCTGGATGGGTATGCGACTTTCATGGTAGGGTCCTGACCATTACGACTTTCATGGGAGGTTCTGACTATTGCAAATTCAATGGGAGGGTTCTGACTATTGCAACTTTCATGGGAGTTCTGGACGAATTGGACTATGGGAAGGGTACTTCTGGTCTTGACTAATGGCAACTGTTCAATGGGAGGGTTCTGATATTGCAACTTTAAATTTGCAGGGAACGGGAGGGTTCGTTATTTGCTTTTAATGGTTTCTTTTTCTTTCCTGGGATTTCTTTCTTGACTATTGCAACTTCAATGGGAGGGTTCTGACTATTGCAACTTTAATGGGAGGTTCTGACTATTGCAACTTTAATGGGAGGGTTCTGACTATTGCAACTTTAATGGGAGGGTTCTGACTATTGCAACTTTAATGGGAGGTTCTGACTATTGCAACTTTAATGGGAGGTTCTGACCATTGCGACTTTCATGGGAGGGTTCTGACCATTGCGACTTTCATGGGAGGGTTCTGACCATTGAACTTTATGGGAGGGTTCTGACCATTGCGACTTTCAGGGGAGGGTTATAAATTGCACTTTCAGGGTACGTCCTGACCATTGCGACTTTCAATGGGAAGGGTTCTACCATGTGACTTTCATGGGAAAGGGTGAACCATTGCGAAACACTGGGAGGGTTTCTGGGACCCATTGCGAATTACATGGGGAGGGTTATGACTATTGCGAACTTTCATGGGAGGGTGTTGGCTATTGGCGACTTCATGGGAGGGTTCTAACCATTGCAACTTCTGGGAGGGTGACCATTGCGGACTTTCATGGGAGGGTTCTGGACCATTGCGGACTTTCATGGGTTTAGGGTTGACCATTGCAACTTTCATGGGAGGGTGACCATTGCGACTTTTCTGGGAGGGTGGGACTATTGACCCTTTCATTGGTATGGTTCTGACCATTGACTTTCATGGGAGGGGTTCTGACTATTGCAACTTTAATGGGAGGGTTCTGACCATTGCGACTTCATGGGAGGTTCTGACTATTGTACTTCATGGTACGGGCCTCTGGACCATTGCGACTTTTCCTGGGGGGTTTGACCATTGTGACTTTCATGGGAGGGTTCTGACTATTGCGACTTTCATGGGAGGGTTCTGACCATTGCGACTTTCATGGGAAGGTTCTGACTATTGCGACTTTCATGGGAGGGTACAGACTATTGTGACTTTCATGGGAGGATGCTGACTATTGCGACTTTCATGGGAGGGTTCTGACCATTGCGACTTTCATGGGAGGGTTCTGGCTATTGCGACTTTCATGGGAGGGTTCTGACCATTGCAACTTTCATGGGAGGGTTCTGACCATTGCGACTTTCATGGGAGGGTTCTGACTATTGCGACTTTCATGGGAGGGTTCTGACCATTGCGACTTTCATGGGAGGGTACTGACTATTGTGACTTTCATGGGAGGATGCTGACTATTGCGACTTTCATGGGAGGGTTCTGACCATTGCGACTTTCATGGGAGGGTACTGACTATTGTGACTTTCATGGGAGGATGCTGACTATTGCAACTTTCATGGGAGGGTTCTGACCATTGCGACTTTCATGGGAGGGTACTGACTATTGTGACTTTCATGGGAGGATGCTGACTATTGCGACTTTCATGGGTAAATAAAAGGTTTAATTGAACACACTGTCTAATGTCCTTTCATTGCCCAGGCCTGAAGAAAGCAAGTTAGAGGAATAAGTAAGAAGGGAGCAGTTGGCCTCGCCTCTTTAAATTAGAAAGGTTATTAACGCCAGGAAAGAGAGAAGGAGAGGAAGAGAATTTATGGTAAATTAAAGTGTGTGAAAGTTGTAAATTGGAAAATAATTCTCTTGAGTGGAACCCTGATTTAACTTTCCTTTAATCGCTTTTGGAAAGTTTGCAGAAATGATTAGCCAGAGTTGAAGTGTTTGACATTGCACTGAACAAATCATAACTCTCAGGCCTTTCAAAGCGAGACGGATTAACGCTAAAGTCTTAAAGCCGATCGGCTTTGAATCGGATCAGATGCAACGCAGGTTTGCTCTATTTAATCCTAGTTTATATCTGGGTCTGATGGGATAGTTAAAGTTCACTCTCGCCTTTTAGTTTTTCACCGGTGATGAGAATTATTGAAGTAAAAGAAAAGCCAGGTACGAAGTGTGGTTCTGTCACTTAAATCCTCTCATAGCATTTGCCAAATAATCATGTTGAGTTTCCGTGGCCCAGTTTTATGGCATTGATTGAAATAGTAATCATGTGTTGCGTAGGGAGCTTTTCATTTTGTGGTTTTTCGTACTTTAAGAAATAATTATTCATCGTGTAAACACATTTCATTATGTTGATTTTCATTTTATTTGGGTCTATGTATTTGTATATGTGTATATATGTGTGTGTGTGAAGTAGAACGTGAATAACATACATTGTGAATGAAACGCAAATTCATTTTAATGGTACAAGTCCGCTTCTATGTGGGTAGCTTAAGACTAAATTTAAGAGTTTACAGTAGCTTGCCATGTTTAATGATTCTTATCTTTATGAAATGCACTTTAAGCATAACATTATATAGATTTTGTACAGTTCACGATATTGTTAAGGATCTTCAGCAGTAAGCTCTACCCTTCAGGCAGGCCCAGTATGTTTACGTAGTATAGCTAAATCGAATATTTTTTTCAGTATCGCGGGTTATTTGTATTCACAAGTTTTACACTGTCAACCTTATACGCCGGGTTTTATTGTCGGCCTCTAAACAGGGCACACTATATTATCCAATTGTCATTAGTAAATAACAATTGCATACGGTGATACATGTATGCACGCACATGGGAATGAAATCTTAATTAAAGATTTCAGCTAAATGGTCAGCATATATAGTTAATGTGTTTTGTTTTGTTATAAAACAGTTTTGAGACGGATTGTCAAAGAGGTGTTATTCCGGTTAAAAGGGAGCTTCTTTGGGCTCTCTCTCTCTCTCTCTCTCTCTCTCTCTGGACAGCCCCTCAAGTACGATTACGCCATGGCTTGCACGGAGCAGCCTACATATGTTTTTTTTTTCTTTTTTTTTGAGTTCATATTGTGTTTTATTTGGTTGTAAATAGAGGATGGACAAGTTAACAGGGTCATCAATTCGCAGGTGTAGTGTGAAACAATTTTTGTTCTCTGTTCCAATTTAATGTTACAGGATTTATTCAGATCGCGTTGTTTATTTAGAGGTTTCCGTTTTCTCAAGTATTTACCGACATTGCATATTTGAATTTACACTTCTGTAATGGTGGTGTGCTTCTCCGCTAAGCTTGGCGGAACTTGCAGTGCTACTTTCAAGTGCCCTGCTCCAGTTTCGTAATTTATTTTCTTAACCAATTCGTTTTGCATGGTAGTTATAGATTTGTGCAGTTTATATAATTTTGCATTCCATCATTGTTATCAGTATTTCCTTTTTTTAGTTTTAATGTCGGAGCATTAATTATTGTATGATTATTACATCCGGACCCCCTGTGATGCATACTTCCAGTGAAAAGATCTTCATTACGGTACCGTCAACTCTCCATCCTTTAATAAGCAATGAATGCCTAGCAATATGCACCAAGAATGCATCGTTTATGCGGCTTCACAGTCATAAATATTTATGTCGGTAAGAACTGAATGCAACGTGCTATGCTGAATTGTATTACGATTATGAAGGAATTCAAGGCAATTAAGTTAGTTATGTTAAATTCTTTCTCGTCAAACACTAAGGGAGCTTCTTTTTTTCTCTCAAAGGTTGTCAGTCATCCTTCTTCAAGAACGTTTTCCGTCTTCATGCAACATTTCCTTTTCAATCTGACTTAGGGAAATGCAACTTTAGTTCTGTTTAATGTAATTCTTCGCCGAGTGAATATCCATAATCTTCACTTCTGTTATTATTATTATATTAATCAGAAGATAAACCCCATTCATATGGAAGAAGCCAGTTATTCGTTTCCAGAATACACGAACGATATTCCGCTATTATCTTTTCTGCTTTCACTAACACAATGTTTACATTCTGATCGACCATATTTATCGTTGTTGTTCTATTCATGAAACCATAAATGATGAAATGCTTTCTCTTGTTAATGGGAACAACCACTTACTTAGGTTGAAGCGATGAAAAGAAACGACAACAAAGGCTCTGAAATTAATACCATGCTCTCTATAGTGTAGCATATCAGTTTCTTTATAAGTACAAACACTCCCGTATGTCATTCCTTCCATAAGAAAACCTCTGCCTCCGGAAGTTACTGCCCTCAAGCCTGTTATTAGATCGAGGGAAAATGGGGTTTTTGTTCTTCCTTTGTGGCATTTTGGTCAATACCCACGACTGGTCAAGCGGGTTATGTGTCCGGGAACGCTTATTTTTATGCGAAGAATTTTCTCCATTTCTTACGGCAGCTGAAAGCCGTTATTTGTGTTAGATTTATGCGAGGAAATTTTTCTGTTTTGCCAAGTTCGATGTATCGACCTTTGTCGGTCGTTTTTGTTTTGGGGCGAAATTCATTAATGTAATTATGTTTCTGTTTTTGCTGTTATGCAAGTCGTGTTTTCTGGCAGAAGGTTACATACTATTTCTTGTCAAGGTCGTTGCTTACCATCCGTTTAATGTTAGTTTGTGGCAGATTTTTATTGCATTGATAATAAATAGCATCAGCCGTCCGTCATGTGGTGTCTGAATGGGGATATTGGATTAAAGTTGCAGAAAGTAGTAAGGGAGTTTGTGAGAGTTTACTGTGAGGGAGAGTTGAGAATAAATGTGAACAAGAGGACTGTTGTGGGAGTAAGCAAACTTGGGAATTGATAAAAAATGAATGATAATACGGATGGTAGATTAATGGAATTATGAAGTTGTTTTAGAGCCAAACTTTTTGTGAAAATAAACTGTGGATATTAACCAAAGAAAAAAAAACGTTTGAAGCTGTGGAGCTGAATTGTTTGTATACGTTGTATATGATCATTAGCAGGATTGAATCGGGGAGAAATTTCCGTTTTTGTAGGCATGCAAAAAGGCAGCAACTTCATTATCTTTTTATATTTTCATTTAGATTTATTCTGAGTTTTAAAGTCTTAACTTTTACGCGTCTAACACGCTCTTGCTCCCTTGTCTCTGGGGTACCAAGTATTTCACTTTAATTTTAATGTACTGAGTTCAGTTACCAGTTAATTTTTATAAGCCTTGAACTGCTAAATTAAAAACGTTTAGGAATGACCCGTAATTCTCCAAAAGGGTAGATTCAGTAAATACTCAGCATAGCATCGTATTAGAATTTGCAAACCAAGTAATTTTAAAACAGACTCATTAGTAGGAATTTTAAGATGGGTTCCCCTCCTCACTCATTACTAAGTGTTGTTGGTAAGGATACCGAAAACTCTTCTTCTAGGTAATGGGACGTGTTTTGAGAATTCGTTCAAAGATGGGAAATAACAAAGTTAAGAAGGTTTTATTATTGGAATTGAAGAGTTCTTTGATATTATTTTTCATTGTTAAGAGTTGAGTACTGTTATTGTTTTTTCAAGGTTACGACTTAAAAAATGCACTTGTATGAAACTGCACGTTTTATATGGCAGATGGAGAAGAGGAGCATTATGTAAAATATTTAAATACATACATAGTAAAACTAGCGAGATAAAATGCCTTTTTTTGGCCGGAAATATCTCTTTTGGAAGATGAAGGAAACGAACAATGATAAATGTCTGGGTCACACGGCATAGAAATTTGACTTCGTTCTTTTTCCGTCCATTTTTTGGTCGAGAGAAATGTCCAATCGGAAAGTAATTTCTGGCATCTTTTCTACTGCCGTTCCACCCTACACAGCAATTTAATCATGGCAGACTGCTACTTTTTTTTTTCCCCTCCCGACTTTGCTTACTAAAGTTTTGGGCTGAATTACAGTTTTTGAGTAGTCTATTGATTTAGTTTTTATGGGGATGTTTTTGGTAGATCTTATTCCGAGACATATTAATGACTTTTTAGACATTATCTGGATTCTTCATATAAGAGTGTAAGACATTTTGAAATCTGTTTAAAATTTTTAACGATTTTACTCTTTGTGCAGGATTTGTGCTGATATATTATATATATATATATAATATATATATATATATATATATGATATATATTATTATAATATATATATATATATATATATTATATATATTATAAATAATATGATATATATATTTTAATATATATATATATATATATATATATATATATATATATATATATATATATATATATATATATTATATATATATATATATCTATATATATAATATATATATATATAGATATATATATATATATAGATATATATATATATATATATAGCCTACATATGTGTGTGTGTGTGTGTGTAATATACATATATGTATTATCTATGTGTATGTACTTGTGTGTGAATTATAAATAATTATATAAGATATATATATACATATATAGATATAGACATATATATATATATATAGATAGATAGATATATGATATATATATATATATATATTTACATATATATATATATTATATATATATATATATATATATATATATATATCAATGCAAAAATACACTAGTACCCTTCTATTGGAAATTTTAAGTAATGATGTGATTATGAATTCCATTAAGAAACACACTCCCGAAGAGTATCTCTTGATAAGAAATTAATCACCGACTTCCTATTGGATCAAACATATTGCCGGAACTAAATGATCCATGAATTTCAGATATAGTAAAGAATGTATGACAGGACATATAATAATGCCCAACTTTCATTCTAGGTCAACAATATTTGGTATAAATCAGACGATGGATGAGATTTGGTCATTTTGGAAACAGAGGCGATCGAGATGTCCTCAGGGTGCAAAGAGGAAAAGGCTAAAAGCCCTTCCCTCCTCGATGACCTTTTCCCCCATAATTTGAATCCTGGAGCCTCTGTTCCCCTCGTTGGATTCCTCCCTCGTTGCGTTCCTTTCCCTTCTCCTATTTAGCGAATGCATCCCTCCCTCAGTCCTTCTCGTGACGTAGTGGATTCCAAGTTTCTGATTAATGTATTTTTTTTTTCTTCAGTTACAGATTGGATTTTGCTGATCCTGCTCTCACAGTAAAAGAATATAAAGTCATTGTCTGTTTCCAGCTTATTATAATTCGATTAATATGGAAATTAAATTTATGTAGAATATTGCTCATGGTTGTCGCGGCCCGTTTGAAAAGGCTTGGGTTCTTTCCTCTGATTTACACCCTGATTTAAACACTGTGTGTGTGTGTGTGTGTTGTGTGCTGAACAGCCAGCAACATGATTATTGAATACAGTAAGTAACGAGAATCTGTTACTTAACTCCAAACCCAGAGTAATGAAGCATTCTTGTGTAGGCAATAATTCTGTAAAGTTTGCGACGCTTCACTCATCCTGAAAATTTTAACATTTCATTATAAAATACTAAGCAGTGTAGAAGGGAACTAAAAAAAATCTGGTATAATTGCAATAAAATCTCTGCGAAATGAAAAACTTTTCATAGTTACGCACTGAATAGAACATTTACCAACGTGTAAAAATTCATTTACTTCTCGAACGCTGCTGGATGGGATGAGGGCATCATTGTTACTTATACTTATTTCGGTTTAGAAATGAAGGTTTGGGAGGAGAAATATGAAAATCGGCAAAATCGGGAGATTTCTTGGCAGATATCCAAAACATTTCGCGTACGATTTTCCTTTTGCATAAGAATCTGTTTCCTTCGACGATTCCGAATTCTAAGCTACATCCATGTTGAGTTCTCGGAAGCACGATCTCGTGGTTAAGGTAATCCACATAGAGAGAGAGAGAGAGAGAGAGAGAGAGAGAGAGAGATAAAATGTTTTATAAAAAAATCCATCCTGTAATATAAAAGTGATCAGAATTACAGAGAAACTCAGGACCGTTATACAGGGTGTTCATAATGTCCCAGTACAATTCTGAGCAATAAAAACTTGAAATGGTACAGGGACTTTATGGACACCCTGTACTTCTCTTAATTTTTGCATTAAGATTTTAAAGACTATACCTATGGGTTACCGCATTGGCTAAAAAGTACCCAATATATGATGAATATTTTTCTTTGGAAGAATGAAAAATTTCTCGGTCCATGAGCTTAAGTTGTCTTTTGATTGATTCATTTTTCTCCTTTTTATTACAGAAAAAGTTTCAAGAAACAAGACTTCGGATGAGCTAACATGAAGACCGTTAAGGTAAGTACTGGCGCGAAAATGTGACTATTGACGGTAGGTGAAAAATTTTTGTACATAGAACGTATGGTTTATCGTGACAAATTGTCACGTCTGTTTTTTCATGCATCTGTTTTCAAATCTGTGCGCTACCTATTCTAACAGAATCGCAAGGCTGACTATTTATAGTAATTAGGAGTCCTATGACTATTCAATCCTCACAGGTAGGTTCAATGTATTTTGACTGCATCGACGTCATGTTGTCTTATTTGCAGGTTCAGACTACTGTCAATTTAGTGACACGTAGTTCAGGCTTCTCCAACTACAGTTGCAGAGTACTGAATATTTTATCTACCAGGTGGGGTATAAAAACTATTTTGATATCAGTTGGATTCTTGCTATTCGGACCTCAGTGGTAGGGTCGTGACTATTGCGACTTTCATGGTAGGGGACTGACTATTGTGACTTTCATGGTAGGGGACTGACTAATGAGACTTTCATGGTAGGGTTCTGACTGCAGTGACTTTCATGGTGGGGGACTGACTATTGTGACTTTCATGGTAGTGGACTGACTGCTGCGACTTTCATGGTAGGGGACTGACTATTGTGACTTTCATGGCAGGGTTCTGACTGCTGTAACTTTCATGGCAGGGGACTGACTATTGTGACTTTCATGGTAGGGGACTGACTATTGTGACTTTCAAGGCAGGGGACTGACTATTGTGACTTTCATGGCAGGGTTCTGACTGCTGTAACTTTCATGGCAGGGGACTGACTAATGTGACTTTCATGGTAGGGGACTGACTATTGTGACTTTCATGGTAGGGTTCTGACTGCAGTGACTTTCATGGTGGGGGACTGACTATTGTGACTTTCATGGTAGGGGACTGACTAATGTAACTTTCATGGTAGGGTTCTGACTGCGGTGACTTTCATGGTGGGGGACTGACTATTGTGACTTTCATGGTAGTGGACTGACTGCTGCGACTTTCATGGCAGGGGACTGACTAATTTGACTTTCATGGTAGGGGACTGACTATTGTGACTTTCATGGTAGGGTTCTGACTATAGTGACTTTCATGGTAGGGGACTGACTAATTTGACTTTCATGGTAGGGTCCCGACTATTGTGACTTTCATGGTAGGAGACTGACTAATGTGACTTTCATGGTAGGAGACTGACTAATGTGACTTTCATGGCAGGGGACTGACTAATGTGACTTTCATGGTAGGGTCCTGACTATTGTGACTTTCATAGTAGGGTTCTTACTATTGTGACTTTCATGGTAGCGGACTGACTAATTTGACTTTCATGGTAGGGTCCCGACTATTGTGACTTTCATGGTAGGGTTCTGACTATTGTGGCTTTCATGGTAGGGTCCCGACTATTGTGACTTTCATGGTAGGGTTCTGACTATTATGACTTTCATGGTAGGGTTTTGACTGTTGTGACTTTCATGGTAGGGGACTGACTATTGTGACTTTCATGGTAGGGTTCTGACTGTTGTGACTTTCATTGTAGGATTCTGACTATTGTGACTTTCATGGTAGGGTCATGACTATTGTGACTTTCATGGTAGGGGACTGACTAATGTGACTTTCATGGTAGGGGACTGACTAATGTGACTTTCATGGTAGGGGACTGACTGCTCTGACTTTCATGATAGGATTCTGACTATTGGGACTTTCATGGTAGGGGACTGACTAATGTGACTTTCATGGTAGGGGACTGACTATTGTGACTTTCATGGTAGGGTTCTGACTTCTGTGACCTTCATGGTAGGGTCGTGACTATTGTGACTTTCATGGTAGGGGACTGACTAATTTGACTTTCATGGTAGGGTCCCGACTATTGTGACTTTCATGGTAGGGTTCTGACTATTGTGACTTTCATGGTAGGGTACTGACTGCTGTGATTTTCATGGAAGGGTTCTAACTATAGTGACTTTCATGGTAGGGTACTGACTGCTGTGACTTTCATGGTAGGGTTCTAACTATTGTGACTTTCATGGTAGGGTTCTGACTGTTGTGACTTTCATGGTATGATTCTGACTGTTGTGACTTTCATGGTAGGATTCTGGCTATTGTGACTTTCATGGTAGGGGATTGACTATTGTGACTTTCATGGTAGGGGACTGACTAATGTGACTTTCATGGTAGGGGACTGACTGCGGTGACTTTCATGGTAGGATGCTGACTATTGTGACTTTCATGGTAGGGTTCTGACTATTGTGACTTTCATGGTAGGATACTGACTATTGTGACTTTCATGGTAGGGTTCTGACTGCTGTGACTTTCATGGTAGGGGACTGACTAGTGTGACTTTCATGGTAGGTTCTGACTGTTGTGACTTTCATGGTAGTATTCTGACTATTGTGACTTTCATGGTAGGGGACTGACTAGTGTGACTTTCATAGTAGGGTTCTGACTGTTGTGACTTTCATGGTAGGATTCTGACTATTGTGATTTTCATGGTAGGGGACTGACTAATGTTACTTTCATGGTAGGGGACTGACTGCAGTGACTTTCATAGTGGGGGACTGACTATTGTGACTTTCATGGTAGGGGACTGACTGCTGTGACTTTCATGGTAGGGTTCTGACTATTGTGACTTTCATGGTAGGGGACTGACTATTGTGACTTTCATGATAGGGACCTGACTTATTGGACTTTCATGGTAGGGGACTGGGGGGACTGTTGTGACTGTTCATGATAGGGTCATCTTGTGACTTTTCATGGTAGGGGACGGACTCTGTTTTGTTGGTTTCTGACTTGTGACTTTCATGTTTAGGGGGTTTTTCTGAACTATTGTGACTTTTCATGGGTAGGGTGGACTGACTATTGTGACTTTCAGGTGGATAGGGGACGGACTATTGTGACTTTTCCTGGTAGACTGAACCTGTTGTGACTTTCATGGGGGGGATAGGGTTTTCCCCCTGGACTTGCTGTGACTTTTCATGTAGGAGACTTCTGACTATTGTGACTTTTCATGGTAGGGGAACTGACGTTGTGACTTTTGGTAGGTTCTGACTTCGGTGACTTTCCCATGGTAGGGGATGACTTTATTGATGACTTTCATGGTTTAGGGTTTCTGACTGCTTTGTTGACTTTCATGGTAGGGGAGGACTTGTGGAACTTTATGGTGACTGTTCATGGTAGGGACGACTGGGGTGTGGACTTTTTCATGGTAGGTTTTTTTTCTGACTGCTTCGACTTTCATGGTAGGGGACTGACTGTTGTGAGTTTCATGGTAGAGTACTGACTATTGTGACTTTTATGGTAGGGGACTGACTACTGTGACTTTCATGGTAGGGTTCTGACTGCTGCGACTTTCATGGTAGGGGACTGACTACTGTGACTTTCATGGCTGGGGACTGACTATTGTGACTTTCATGGTAGGGTTCTGACTGCTGCGTCTTTCATGGTAGGGGACTGACTAATGTGACTTTCATGTTAGGGGACTGACTAATTTGACTTTCATGGTAGAGTTCTGACTATTGTGACTTTTATGGTAGGGGACTGACTATTGTGACTTTCATGGTAGGGTTCTGACTGCTGCGACTTTCATGGTAGAGTTCTGACTATTGTGACTTTTATGGTAGGGGACTGACTAATGTGACTTTCATGGTAGTGTTCTGACTGCTGCAACTTTCATGGTAGAGTTCTGACTATTGTGACTTTTATGGTAGGGGACTGACTAATGTGACTTTCATGGCAGGGTTCTGACTGCTGCGACTTTCATGGCAGGGACTGACTATTGTGACTTTCATGGTAGGGTTTTGACTGCTGCGACTTTCATGGTAGGGGACTGACTAATGTGACTTTCATGGTAGGGTCCTGACTATTGTGACTTTCATGGTAGAGTTCTGACTGTTGTGACTTTCATGGTAGGGGACTGACTAATTTGACTTTCATGGTAGGGTTCTGACTGCTGCGACTTTCATGGTAGGGTTCTGACTATTGTGACTTTCATGGCAGGGGACTGACTAATTTGACTTTCATGGTAGGGTTCTGACTGCTGTGAATTTCATGGTAGGGTTCTGACTATTGTGACTTTCATGGTAGGGGACTGACTATTGTGACTTTCATGGTAGGGGACTGACTATTGTGACTTTCATGGTAGGGGACTGACTAATTTGACTTTCATGGTAGGATTCTGACTGCTGCAAATTTCATGGTAGGGTTCTGACTATTGTGACTTTCATGGTAGGATTCTGACTATTGTGACTTTCATGGTAGGGTTCTGACTATTGTGACTTTCATGGTAGGATTCTGACTATTGTGACTTTCATGGTAGGGTCCTGACTATTGTGACTTTCATGGTAGGGTTCTGACTATTGAACCAAACAAAAACTTCTTTCAGTTTTCTTCTGAAGATTGAAAAAGAAACCCACAAATTCAATTTGTAACTTGTTTACTTCTAAGTATTACTTAGAATAAATACATCTAAGTATTTACTTCTAATGTGGAGTAAAACATTAAGTTTTACTCCACACTCGAGTACTTTCAGGCCCTTCTGTGGCCCATTCTCAAGAAATGTTTGGGATGTTAGCCTGGGTCAAGGCCCAGCAGTCTTCTGGAACTTCTTCTCGTTGTGCTGTCATTTATGCGATGGCTGTTCTGGTTTTCTTGAGAGTTGCCAATCCCCTCTTGTCGCTCTGATATCCTGAGCTGATGGTCAATGGGATTCACCCTTGTGGTAAGGGTGTGGTCACCGAAAGTCTGTTGGGCAGGAAACCTAATCTCCAGGTCAGCAGGGTCAATCTTAGCTTCTTTTAATATCAAAGCTCGGCTTATGGGATCTTCTGAGGTAAAACCTTTGTTTCCTTCAATTACTTTGATCTCTCTGATAAGCGCACCTTCTACTACCCTCCTGTGACTAATTTTGTTGCTTTTGTATATAAGCCTACTGTTTTTGAAATCCATCCTATGGTCATTTTCCCAACAATGTCTAGCTATAGCACTCCCCTGAGAGTTAAGCTGTACTGCCCTTCTATGTTCTTGGACTCTAGTCCTTATTCCCCTACCTGATTCCCCCACATATCTGTCTCCACAATTATTGCAATTGATTATGTATACCCCCGCTACATCATCTGTATTACTGTCTTCTCCTTCCAATTTATTTTTACATACTTTGTTTTTTAAGGTATTATCAAACGTATATACAAATTTATATTGACTTTCTTTCATTTTTGAAGTGATTTGTTTCATTTTAGGCATAAAAGGGAGGGCAACTATTTTCTTGTTTTCTTTATTCCATGTACTCTCTACATTCGCTCTGTAAAATATTTTTCTAGCTTTGTTGAGTGCCCTTTTTCTGAACCATTCCGGGTATGCTAATGCATCGAAGCTTTTATAGATGTAATTTATTTCTTGCTCTATCTTGCAAGGGTCACACGTTCTCATTGCCCTAAGAAATAAACCTGTTCTTAGGGCAATGAGAACGTGTGACCCTTGCAAGATAGAGCAAGAAATAAATTACATCTATAAAAGCTTCGATGCATTAGCATACCCGGAATGGTTCAGAAAAAGGGCACTCACCAAAGCTAGAAAAATATTTTACAGAGCGAATGTAGAGAGTACATGGAATAAAGAAAACAAGAAAATAGTTGCCCTCCCTTTTATGCCTAAAATGAAACAAATCACTTCAAAAATGAAAGAAAGTCAATATAAATTTGTATATACGTTTGATAATACCTTAAAAAACAAAGTATGTAAAAATAAATTGGAAGGAGAAGACAGTAATACAGATGATGTAGCGGGGGTATACATAATCAATTGCAATAATTGTGGAGACAGATATGTGGGGGAATCAGGTAGGGGAATAAGGACTAGAGTCCAAGAACATAGAAGGGCAGTACAGCTTAACTCTCAGGGGAGTGCTATAGCTAGACATTGTTGGGAAAATGACCATAGGATGGATTTCAAAAACAGTAGGCTTATATACAAAAGCAACAAAATTAGTCACAGGAGGGTAGTAGAAGGTGCGCTTATCAGAGAGATCAAAGTAATTGAAGGAAACAAAGGTTTTACCTCAGAAGATCCCATAAGCCGAGCTTTGATATTAAAAGAAGCTAAGATTGACCCTGCTGACCTGGAGATTAGGTTTCCTGCCCAACAGACTTTCGGTGACCACACCCTTACCACAAGGGTGAATCCCATTGACCATCAGCTCAGGATATCAGAGCGACAAGAGGGGATTGGCAACTCTCAAGAAAACCAGAACAGCCATCGCATAAATGACAGCACAACGAGAAGAAGTTCCAGAAGACTGCTGGGCCTTGACCCAGGCTAACATCCCAAACATCTCTTGAGAATGGGCCACAGAAGGGCCTGAAAGTACTCGAGTGTGGAGTAAAACTTAATGTAAATACTTAGAAGTAAACAAGTTACAAATTGAATTTGTGGGTTTCTTTTTCAATGTTCTGACTATTGTGACTTTCATGGTAGGGGACTGACTAATTTGACTTTCATGGTAGGGTTCTGACTGCTGCGAATTTCATGGTAGGGTTCTGACTATTGTGACTTTCATAGTAGGATTCTGACTATTGTGACTTTCATGGTAGGGTCCTGACTATTGTGACTTTCATGGTAGGGGACTGACTATTGTGACTTTCATGGTAGGATCCTGACTACAGTGATTTTCAAGGTAGGGTGCTGACTATTGTGACTTTCATGGTAGGATCCTGACTATTTTGACTTTCATGGTAGGGTCCTGACTATTGTGACTTTCATGGTAGGGGAATGACTATTGTGACTTTCATGGTAGGGGACTGACTAATTTGACTTTCATGGTAGGGTTCTGACTGCTGCGAATTTCATGGTAGGGTTCTGACTATTGTGACTTTCATAGTAGGATTCTGACTATTGTGACTTTCATGGTAGGGTTCTGACTGCTGTGAATTTCATGGTAGGGTTCTGACTATTGTGACTTTCATGGTAGGGGACTGACTATTGTGACTTTCATAGTAGGCTACCTGACTATTGTGGACTTTTCATGTTAGGCGTCCTGACTATTGTGACTTTCACAGGTAGAATCCTTGACTAATTGGACTTTCATGGTAGGGTTCCTACTATTGTGGACTTTCATGGGCTAGGGGAATTGACTTTATTGTTGGACCTTGCATGGTTTTAAGGGGACTGAATAATTTGACTTTCATTGGTAAGGGTTTGACTGCTGCGAAATTTCATGGTAGGGGTTCTGACTTTATTGTTTGACTTTCATAGTTTTTAGGGATTCTGACTATTGTGCCTTTCATGGTAGGGTTTCTGATCTCGCTGTGAAATTTCATGGTTAGGGTTTCTGATTATTTGTGACTTTCATGGTAGGGGCTGACTATTGGATTTCATAGTAGGATCCTGATATGTGACTTTCATGTAGGGTCTGACTATTGTGACTTTCATGGGTAAGGATTCCGACTATGGACTTTCAGGTAGGGTTATGACTATTGTGACTTTCATGTAGGATACTGACTTTGTGGACTTTAATGGTAGGATCCTGACTACAGTGATTTTCAAAAAGTAGGGTCTGGACTATGACTTTTCATGGTAGGATCCTGACTATTGTGACTTTCATGGTAGGGGACTGACTATTGTGACTTTCATGGTAGGGGACTGACTATTGTGACTTTCATGGTTGGGTCCTGACTACAGTGATTTTCAAGGTAGGGTCCTGACTATTGTGACTTTCATGGTAGGATCCTGACTATTGTGACTTTCATGGTAGGGGACTGACTAATGTGACTTTCATGGTAGGGTTCTGACTATCACGGCTTTCATGGTAGGGTCGTGACTATTGTGAATTTTATGGTAGGGGACTGACAATTTTCATTTTATTTACAATTAGTACTATTATAATTATTCTGATGTCATGAGTGTGCACTATTTTAGGCTGGCTTCACTATTGGGGTTATTCTGACTTCATTATTAAGACCTGACAATTCTTATCAAATGAGCAGCAGTTCTTCTCCTTGAAAGAAACTCCTTTGGTTGTACTCCTTCCTAGTGGATCGTGTAGCTGGAAATTACCACACAGTTGATGTGCATTTTTGTTTGGAAATTTGGCTGTTGTTTGAGTTGGCCACAGTTGATCTTTCACTTGCAAGGCCAAATTTGATTTTATTCAGATGGTATCCATATGGGAC
The DNA here is from genome assembly GCF_015104395.2 of Macrobrachium nipponense. Classification (NCBI taxonomy): domain Eukaryota; kingdom Metazoa; phylum Arthropoda; class Malacostraca; order Decapoda; family Palaemonidae; genus Macrobrachium; species Macrobrachium nipponense. The sequence continues at coordinate 1,238,226 of NC_061100.1, read as the reverse complement.
CTTGTAATTCCCAAAATGATACATATTGTGTTGTCTGCTACGGTTTAGGTTTGGTTGTAATGATTTTCTCTCTGTTGTGTTTTTTGTTCCGCCTTCGCGTAATTATCAATTATTTAAATTAATATGTATAGACAAGAAGTTTACTTGCTTCACAAAGGAAAACGCATTTTTTAATTTTTTATTCTTTATTCAAATTTAATTATTAGTTAGTCTCGTCCTCCACAAGAGCATGTTTGCTTAAATTTACTTGTTCGCCCATTTGAATGATTTCGAACGCTGGTATTTAAAACGAACGGTTTTTAAATATTTTGGATTGAATTAGACGAGGGTATTTTACGTGAATTTATGTGGGTTTGTGTTACCCGGTGATTTTTCTTTTGACAGATCTAGGAATTTTAATTTAACTGCCGTCTCTCTTCTTGGACGTTTTTATCAGATTTTTCATGACCATCCTAAAACCAGTTTTCAACTTTCATTTCAGCCTTCTTTGCTTCAGTGTTAGGTTTTGGCCATCCATCAGTCCATCCATATATACATCCATCCGTCCCTATATCCATCCATCTTTCCAAATATCCATCCATCCATCCATGTATCCATCTGTTCATCCATCCATCCAAATATACGTCTATCCACCCATCCATCTATCAATGTATCCATCAGCTCCTTCCATCCGTTCAGATATACATCCATCCATCCATCCATATTATCCATCCATCCATCCATCCACTTATATGATCTCACGAGATATTTGTGAATAGTAGTCACGCTAGAGCTACGGGATGAATAGTTGTGTAAAAAACATTAATTGCTAATTACTATATGTTTATCTGATAAACTAGGGAGCCTGAATGAAACAACAGCGAGAGTAAATTGATGATTATATGCATCTTTGTTTGGTAAACAATGAAGGTAAAACGTCCATAAAAGTGAATTCAGCAGTTACAGATGGTTAGAGTAAAACGTCATTGAGTAAGCATACATGAATCATTTGATGGAGGGTAAGGGACAGAATTCGAATGAACGCTATTTATTCGTTAAATGCAAAAAATAAAAATTTGCATTTTACTTTTGATATATTGTTTAAAAAAAGAATTACGAATGACAAAAACAAAAATAACAACGGATGTGGGAACAGACTCGTGCATTTTTTAGCGGTAACACGTAAAACATCAGCTGTTTTTTTGCGTGCATTTTCGGCTAATGTTCGGTATATCACTATTAAATATTAGTTTACTCGATATACTAGTGAAATGTTTACTTAGTAAAGACTGTCTAATTTTACGTGGTCTTTAAAAGTACTACGTCGGTGACCGTGTTTATGCAATGCCACTTTGTAACGTAAAATCGAAATGTTTACCAGTTTATATCCTGATGTGAAACCTTTGGTTATGGTATTTAATCATTTTTATACTTTGTTGAGAGAGAGAGAAGGTGGGGTGAGGGGGGAGGTTGTTAAGATTATACCGCCTGTCCGTCCCCGGCTTTCGATGGTAGAAATCCCATGACTGGATGTGGAATATGTTCAGGAAGGAAGGTTTATTGTTAGAACTAAATATTTCTCTCTCTCTCCTCTCTCTCTCTCTCTCTCTCTCTCTCTCTCTCTCTCTCTCAACCGCACACATACACACACACTTATTTAAGTCGGTAGCCAGGGAATTAAAATTTAGGTTGGTTTAGTATTTGGGATGTTTTGGAAAATTCTTTATCTTAACCGTTAAGCGGAAAGGATCTCTTCTATTAGAAAGAATATTATAGTTATTTTTATTATTCTTATTATCATTACAGCATAATGACCATTCATTCTTCCTGATCAAGTCCTAGTGTGTGTTTGTGTGTGATGATATATATATATATATATATATATATATATATATATATATATATATATATATATATATATATATATACATATATATAACGCGGACATTGAGTAAGTATATTACAGAGGATATATTGAAAGAATTGCCACTAAGATGCCAGAATTAAGAATTTTTTTTAAATCCACTGACAACTCGAAGCCAAATGATCTCTTGGTTTGTCTCTTTGGCAGTGAATGAAGCAAAGTCACTAAACTGTGCGTTGCATTTTAATGAATTCATTGCATTTTTCACTTGATAAAGTTAAAGTGACTCAATGCCTGAATGTGTCATATGGGAACGAGAGGAAATGGATAGCAGACGAACTAATTTAACAAAACAATACTTTGGTAATAATAATAATTTAATAATATAATAATAATCAATAATAATTAATAATAATAATAATAATAATAATAATAATAATAATAATATGCTTTATTTCAGCTCAGGGCCATATACAATGAATAACAAAATACAGACAGTAACATACACAATCTAGATACATGAGACATGATAAAAAAGAAAAAGAAAATGAATAATCGGCACTTATCCACAAAATAGCTGAGGTAGCATAAAAGCTAGTAATCATAATACTGGTAAGAACAGTAATAATATTGATGAGAAAAAAAAATATGCATTGAGAGTAATAACAGTCAGTGCACAAATTATATAACTTAAATTTCAATTAAAGACCTTAGGTGGTTACAGTAGTCAGGTCCAGAGGGCTAAATACAAAAATTGAATGTAAAAAAAAAAACTTTAACTTGATAGTAATCACAGTAATAATAAAAAATTAAAATATCAGCAATAAATGTAATAATGACAAAAACTGCAGATGACATCTTGCCAATACAGAGATTAAGTCCTTTAGGGGACAAAGGCCTCATTTTCCCATCTTTCCCACAATTTCGATCTTCTTTCTTCACTCCTTAAGATGCTTTGTATGAGCGAGTTGCTGCTGTTTCTCACTCGGGTTACCAGACTGGACATTGTTCGCCTAACAATGATTTTTAAATTGTCCAGGTGGTTTTCTATGAACATCTGTGTGGCGGAGTGGTAGCGGGGAATGTTTGTGAGGCGTCTCAGAATGTCATTGTGCACAACAATGATGCGTCTCATGGTCTCTCGGGTATAGTTCGTCCAGAGGGAACACCCATAGATACTGTAGCAGTACGAGCGGAAGAGCATCAGTTTCACGTCTCGGTGACAGAAGGCAAACCTCCTTGCAATCATGTTGCCAGCTGCACATAGTTTACGACGCCTCTGTTCAATGTCTGCCGTATCTTTTAGGTCGTCGGTGATAATGTAACCCAAATACGGAAATTCGTGCACAAATTCCAGCCGATGGTTTCCGAGGAAAATTTGTGGTTCTGCAATATGCTTAAACGATCTCGGGAGCAGCGACATGCACTGGGTCTTGGTTTCGTTGTAGATTATATCAAATTCCTCTGCATATTGGCGGCAGGTGTCGATGAGTCGTTGGAGACCTTGCACTGATGGGGAAATCAGAACCATATCGTCGGCGTAACAGAGGTTGTTTATAGTTGTTTCATTGACGGTGCATCCGATTGGGAGTGAGTTCACTTTGACATTCAAGGCATCTGTGTACGTATTAAACAGGTATGGGGAGAGAATGTCCCCTTGCCGAAGCCCATTTAGGGAGCCGAAGGTGTAAGATAATACGTTACCCCATTTGACACAGAATTGCTGCGTGGAGAACCAGCAATGCAAAATGCCAATTAGATACAGGGGTGTGCCCCTTTTATGCAGCTTCAGGAGGAGCTTCAGGTAGTTTACTCTGTATATTGAATGTTTCATGCAAATGAGAAATGTGGGGGCAGTGTGTGAGTCTGTGTGAAAGGATGGGTGGAGGGACGACAAGCTACTGATGAGTCTTCGTTAGCCGTACTTGACGTAACGGTAGGTCTGGTAGTTTCCTGCTATGGGCTCCGTCATTGATTTTGCGTTTAAAGGATAAAATTGGAGACATTCTTTATACTAACACACACACACACACACACACATACACACACACACACACACACACACATATATATATATATATATATATATATATATATATATATATATATATATATATATATATATATGTGTGTGTGTGTGTGTGTGTTTATATACATATATATATATATATAATATAGATATATATATATATATATATATAGTACATACTTTCATACATGCATACATAATACATACATACATACATACATAATTTCAATAGAAAAGTATATTTGTATGATGAGATTTATAAAGGTAAATACTGTGGTTACCTGAGAAAGGGTATTACTCACATAAACTCTTGATAAAGCGCCTTTATCAAGTGTAATACTGTAAATCAGAACAAGATGGCAGTAAGTTCCAACTGCGGGAAGAGATGGCGTAATTTAGCGTGTTTAGCAGATTCGCAATACGATGAGGTAGCAGGAAGGGAACTGGCATTTCTCATCTATGAAATCAGCAACAGTCCTAACCAAAAAGATACAAAAGCATTCATAGATATATTAGAAGGATATAATCCTTCAAACTGGAACAAATCTAATGAAAAACATCTTGAAAATAATTGAAGAAGTTCCAAATAAAATCCAAGTGGTCAAGAGACTCATAAAGAAAATATACATAAACCAACATATTCCGACAAAGAAAATGAATAAGGTGAATCTTGTGAATATCCTAATTGACACATTAGGAAAAAGAATGCCAAAAGCATGCAAACTGTGTAAGGTTTGGTATAGCATAGTCAATCCACAAAACCTAATCAGAAAATGTGCTGCATGCAACATTCCGACCAATCCACAGTGTGCTGAGGTAATACAAGATATGAGAAAAGATACAAAAATTTTTTGTTCAACATGTCTATCATGGATAGACAATGTTATTAAATCAAGATTGAATGTACAAATAGTTGAGGATGAAGAAGAAGAAGAAGAGGAAGAAGAAGAAGAAGAAGAAGAAGAAGAAGAGGAAAACGGAAGAGAAGTAAACAAAAATGAAATGACAGAAAAAAATAAGGAAAACAAAGAACAAGATAAAAGTATGGATGCAGAGATACTCATTGATACTACATATGAGGCAATAAAGCAGCATACCTACGAAGAAATAAATTACGATATGGCAACAGAAAAGCAAATCCCGAAGAGGCTCTACCCAGATCTACACAATGACGGGAAAGAGGAAAAAATAGACAAGAAAGACAAAATCTGCAACCTTTTGAAAAGAGGGAATTGCAGATTTGGAGAAAGATGTTACTACAAACATCCTAAGGTTATGTCACAACTATGAAATATATGGTAAATGTGCATACCTAGATGGATATGGGGATGATTGCAGAGATCTGCATCCAAAAATATGCAAAACCTAAAAGAAGGAAAAGGATGTAAGTTCGACAAAAAATGCAAATATATGCACCCTGTAGCCATGAATCATAATCAAATAAATAACCAACCAAGTAATAAAATCCAAAATAAGAAAGAAACAAATAAAGAGAGAAATCAAGAATATCAGGTAAAAGAGAAAAGCAAACCACCATGAGATATGCAGAGATGTCAGCAAAAAATTTCAAGCATCAGCTCCAAAATTCTACTCAAGGGATAATAACTGTATTTATTATGCAAGAGGATATTGCAGAAAAAAACGGGAGAGAAAATTGCAGATTCAGACACAAAATGAATAATTATGATGAAGGAAGATCAAATATTATGGAAAAGTTGGATTTTTTAATGTCAGAATTTCTGGAAATGAAAAAAAGAACAACATACCAGAACAGGAAAGAGACATGGGAAAATCCTTATTACTACCAATATTAAATGAAGGAGAAAACACGCAAACCATCATAGTGATGAATGTGCAGGGTTTAGTTTGTTACGAGTAACTCAAAAAGAAAAATAGAGTACTTAGAAGAAACTAACCCAAATTGAAAAGAAAATAGATATAATGAATATAAGTGAAACCTGGTATTCCCAAGAGACTGGGAATGATGATCAAATAAAAGGGTTCCAAACTTATAGATCAGATAGAAAAAATAGGAATCAAGGGGGAATCGCAATATATGGGAAAGACAAAAAACAAGGAAAAATATATGAGAAATATAGTAACTCAGAAATGTGAACTAATAGCGGTAGAATTTGAATCTGAAAAATTAATGAACATAGTAATATATAGACCTCCTAATACTAAAGAGTTTGACTTAATAATTGAAAAATTGGATGATATATGTAGAAATCACAAGGACTGGACTATTCTCCTATCTGGTGACTTCAACTTTCCTTTCGTAGAATGGAAGAACGAATAGGAGATTGTGGATGTACTTATACATATAAAAAAGAGAGTAATAGTAGTGCAGAAGATAGGAGGCAATTCGAAAAGCTATTAGATATGCTACTAGAATACAACATTCAACAAATAAATCACCTGCCAACAAGAAAGGAAAATACTTTAGACCTAGTATTTGTGAACGAGGTGAATTATGTTAAAGAAAATAATTGTTTATAATGCGAGTATTTCAGACCATAATGTCATAGAATTAACAATTCATTCCAAAGCAAGTGAAAACAGAGATAAGCAAGAAATGAAAAAGTGGGAAGGATATGGAAAATACAACTTCTACAGTAAAAATATAAAATGGTCAGAAATAAATGAAGAATTAAACAAAGATTGGGATAACATTTTCGTAAGCGATGACATAAGGGTAAATACGGAGATATTATATAAAATATTAGAGAAAATAGTGGATAAATATATACCGAAGAAGAAAAGTAAACATCATTCATGCATACCAAGAGACAGAAGGATCTTGTTCCAGAAAATCAGAAAGTGGAAAAAAGGTCTTGCAAAAGAAAAAAATGCATGGAAAGTTATAGAACTAAAAAGTAAGATAGAAAAATGCAGAACAAAAGATTATACAATCAAAAGAAAATGAAAAACGGGAATTGGAAGAAAAAAACCCTATTAAATATCAAGCAAACCCCAACAAACTATTATACTCATATGCGAAGAAGATGAATAAAAGAAGAATAGAAATAGGCCCTCTGAGAATTGAAGGGAGATTAACGAATGAAAAAAAAGGAAATTTGCAACATACTGGCAGAACGATATAAGAGAGAATTCACCCCTAGAATAGATAATGAAGATAATGATATAGAAGTAAGGGACGAAAATAGTGAATATTTAGCTGACATGAAATTAATGAAGCTGATATTGTGCAGGCAATTAATGAAATTAAAAATGGAGCTGCTGCAGGGCCTGATGGAATCCCTGCTATTTTGTTAAAGAAAGTAGTTCATTCTATCGCAAAGCCACTTGCAATATTATTAAGACAAAGTGTAGATACAGGCAAGATTTATGATGAGCACAAATTAGCATATATCACCCCTACTTTCAAAAATGGATCAAGACTTGAGGCAAGTAATTATAGGCCTGTGAGTCTAACATCACATATTATGAAAGTGTATGAAAGGGTAATGAAGAAAAATATTATGAAACATTTAATAAAAAATAATTTGTTTAATATAGGACAACACGGTTTCGTACCCGGAAAAAGTACACAAACCCAACTGTTAGTCCACCGTGAGAACATATTCAAAAATATGAAAAGCGGAAATGAAACAGATGTGGTTTATCTAGACTTTGCAAAAGCTGTTTTGACAAAGTAGACCATAATATATTAGCAAAGAAAATTAGAAAACACAATATCGTAGATAAAATAGGAAGATGGTCAAAAGAATTTTTACACAACAGAAAACAGATAGTTATTGCAAACGATGAGAAATCGGATGAAACCAAGGTAATATCCGGTGTGCCACAAGGTACGGTGTTAGCTGCAATACTGTTTGTTATTATGATTGAAGACATAGACAGTAATGTTAAGGATTCGGTAGTGAGTAGTTTCGCCGATGACACAAGAATAAGTAGAGAAATTACTTGTGATGAAGATAGGAACGCTCCACAAAGAGACCTTAACAAAGTATATGATTGGGCAGAGGTTAATAGGATGGTATTTAACTCTGATAAATTTGAATCAATAAATTATGGAGACAGAGAAGGAAAGCTATATGCATATAGGGGACCTAATAATGAGACAATCACAAATAAGGAAGCAGTTAAAGACCTTGGTGTGATGATGAATAGGAACATGTTATGCAATGATCAAATAGCAATTCTTTTGGCAAAATGTAAAGCAAAAATGGGAATGTTGTTACGGCACTTCAAAACAAGAAAAGCTGAACACATGATTATGCTTTATAAAACATATGTTCGTAGTCCACTTGAATATTGCAATATGATATGGTACCCACACTATCAAAAGGATATTGCAACAAATAGAGAGTTGACAAAGGTCCTTTTACAGCTAGAATAGAAGAAGTTAAGGACCTTGACTACTGGGAAAGACTACAATCATTAAAATTATATAGTCTAGAAAGGAGAAGAGAACGCTACATGATAATTCAGGCATGGAAACAGAGAAGGAATAAAACAGAAAATATCATGGAACTAAAAATATCAGAAAGAGCAAGCAGAGATAGATTAATAGTGCCCAAAACAATACCAGGAAAAATAAGGAAAGCACACAGGACATTAATCCACTACGCACCAGCATCGATAATGCAGCGTCTATTCAATGCGTTGCCAGCTCATCTGAGGAATATATCAGGAGTGAGCGTAGATGTGTTTAAGAATAAGCTCGACAAATATCTAAACTGCATCCCAGACCATCCAAGATTGGAAGATGCAAAATATACCGGAAGATGTACTAGCAACTCTCTGGTAGACATTAGAGGTGCCTCACACTGAGGGACCCTGGGGACACAAACCCGAACGAACTGTAAGGTCTGTAAGGTAAGGTAAGGTAAGGTCTCTCTCTCTCTCTCTCTCTCTCTCTCTCTCTCTCTCTCTCTCTTCATTTAATTTTGTCAAGTGCAACTCTTTGACTCATGGAAGCCGGTTCAAAGACAATGATATTAATCTGAAAAAAAAAGATATTTTCTTGGGGTTTAACCCGAGAACACAAACCTTCCTTTAGAGGAACACAAGCACAAACCTGGGGTGTAGCGAACCCCAATCTTCGGATCAATAAAACTCAGTTTTCCTTTCATGCAATCTTATTTTTGAAATATGAAACACAAACTAGACTTATTCAGCTTTCTTTTGATATGTAAACTAAATTGAAAAAAAAAAAAATTTTCTTGTAATAAAATTAATAAAAATAAACTTTGAATTTTCAATTTCCCCCCCCCCCCAAAAAAAAAAAAATTATATATAAACAAAAAAAAAAATTTTTTTTAGAGAAATGGGCTTCCTGCCATGGTGAAATGAATCCTTCTTCCATCCCCTCAGCAGCCCTCAGCATTCTGGCACCACATCTCACTGTAATATGGAGAGACAAAAAAGGGTCAAAATTTAGCACAGTAAAATTATGATATTTTGATCTTATCACTCGTTACTCCTCTGAAAACTTACTAAATACTTATTAATTGATGTTTAGAGGGTGTATTAAAGATGTGTGATGATATATCATGTTATATACCAAGCCTGTGTACGTATTTGATCTACCAGACTGTTTGTTGTATATATATATATATATTATATATATTATATATATATATATCTATATATATATTATTATAATATATATATATATATATATACAGTGGCCGCAAATGAAATACGGGTAATTACTTACCACAAGCTCAAGACAGCTTGTACATGTAGGGTACAAGTGGGATTTGCACACAGGTCGTTGACATTTCAGGCACCTGATGCGTGTCTTCCGGTCTTGAGAGCGGGGGCACTCAGCACAGCGTACCTGAGGGTAGTTACATTGGGCAAGTACTTAGCAGTTGGGTACTGTGTGTTGACTACTGATGAAGTATTGCAGACAGTAGTTATCAATGTTCTTAGGTTCCGTGGGAGAGTGGCACTCGACAACCTCTTCTCAGCCCATGGCCGTATGAATAAGATCTTGCAAGACGTAGCATGAAGCGACGGCGTTCTGGAAACTTGGTAACTCCTGTCGTCTCTAGGTGTGCTGTGTACAGTACCTTTGCATTGATAATAGCAGCATTCACTATCCAGTAAAAGATACAAAGTGGCCATCTTTTAGTTTTCCTGTTGCAAGAGTACAGGGCACACTTCCATCAAATGTATCAACTCCTCCTTTGGTGCGGTTATAAAATTCTATAATCTCAGGTTTTCCGTTCTCTTGTAGGACTGGCTGGCTATGCATAGATGAGAGCAAGAGGACTAACTTCTTAGCCGTCTTTCCTACTGGAGGCACATATGAACAACCGGGTCATCTCTTTTGTGAAGAGAAAGGCACTAGGGGGTTGATCCCAGGTTCAAGATTATCTTTGGTCTTTATCTTCTCTGGTAGTTCTCGCTTGTTTGCCTTCACCTTCCGTTCCAACCAAGGTCATTCCACAGTTTTGCAGAAGATCAGCGACAAGTCCTACGGAGGTGAACCAATTATCTGTGGTCACATTTCTGTTTGTCATGTGGTATAGCTTTGTGAGCTCCTTAGTATAATAAGGGCCCAGTCCTACTCCAGCTGAGGGCCGTATATTATTCTTTCCGAGGTACGGGATACTTCCTAGCAGGTATTTACTCTTGCAATCATTTATGTTAACCAACTTTATGCCATACTTGGCTGGCTTACTTGGGATATACATCCTGAATGAACATTTTCTACGAAATCCTACCAACTGTTCATCAACACACAGATTCTCACTGGGTGTATAGTGCCTTTCACACTTCTCCATAAATTTATCAAATAGTTCCCGGATAGGTGCAAATCTGTCAGTTTCTCTTCTCATCTCTCTTGTCTGTGGGTCATCAAAGCGTAAACAGCCAAGTATAAACTCAAAACGAGCCTGCAACATAGCAGCACGGTAAAGTGCCGCACCGATGTCAACAGACCACATGTCACAGGTTGACATATGGCTATCCTTTTGGCATCCCGAAAATATTAGCACCCCAATGAATGCTCTTAGCTCCTCCCGTTCCACATTTTTATGTGTTGATGTTTTCTTCTTGTACTTACTGGCTACAATCTCCATCTTCTTGTTTGTCCACTGACAGACTATATCCAGAAATGAATCGTCAAAAAATTTAACACTTACTAAGGGAATTGGGATAAGCAATATAGTACAAAACTATATAACTGGGGTGGGATGGACCCCAGTATCCTGACATATAACAAAAACCTGGGGTGGTAGTAGTAGCAGCAAAAAATTTAACACTTACTAAGGGAATTGGGATAAGCAATATAGTACAAAACTATATAACTGGGGTGGGATGGACCCCAGTATCCTGACATATAACACAAACCTGGGGTGGGATGGACCCCAGTATGTCATAAAGTGGGGTGTTATACACCCCATGTACACCTTAAAACACATATGTGGGGTGTGGGTCACCCCATGACATATAGTACTGGAACACTAATGTGGGGTGTGCTGCACCGAAAACAAGAATAACAACAACAACAAGAACACCACCAGACACACACATGCACCCGCTCCTAGGGCAACCTTGAGACTAACCCAGCAAGGAATGCTGATCTACTCGTGGCTACCAGCGCAGAGTTGCCAATGTTTATTTTTTTCGTGGGGTGATATGCACCCCGCGTCAGTGTTCCAGGGTTAAGGAAGGTTACATTACTTCGAATAGGTATTCCATCATGAAATGTCGTTTTAATGAATAGCGAATATAATTTTGCTCTTAAATATATATAGTTACATTATTGCTAAAGTAAAGTTCAATATATGAAAGGTTTTCCAAAATCGTAAAGCCAAATAACCGAGTAAAAAAAAAAGATAAAACAAAATTAATTTCCGTGTCCGTCGGTCAGGTTACTAATAGCGTTATTACGCAAAATAAATTTGCAGAGTAAATTGCTGTTTTTGAATAATGCATTAATCTCGAGGCACGTTTGAATATTTAATTGACCTACAGGCTATTCTGCAGCCGTGACATACATGCATCCCAAAATAACATCCTGTTGTTTTCATAATTGAGGAAGGGGGATTCATTGTACCTGTATGTTGACCTCTTCTGATCGTGGGAATAGTTTGTCGTCTTTTCCTTTCGGTGGTGGGGGTCGTCAGAGGTTGAATGTAAAATAGAAGCCTGTTATTGGATGGGGCTGTTTAATAAAAAAAAAAATTCCCATAAAAGTTTTTGATATGGTAGTAAAGGGTAAAAAAAAAAAAAAACTATTAACAAATGGAAAAGACATGAAAATTACAAATTAATAAGAAAAAATTATAGACATGAATATTTGAAGAAACAGGATCTTTAAAAACAGAATAGATCTAATTTGACTTGGAATCGTTATGCTCAATTGAAAGTTTACTCAGAAATTTATGCTTCAGCTGAAAATTAACATAATTTTACTATAAAGAGAAGTAAACCAGATGGATCTCTCTTCACGCATTTTTCAGAGGATGGTTTTTTTTTTTTTTTTTTTTTTTTTCATAAGTTGGGCAATGAGACATTCGGTATACATCATTCCGATTTTTCTAAATCTAAACTTTTTGCTTATTTAAATTTATTTTTCATGATTGCATTTGCCGGACAATTTTTGAACCTTCCTCTCCAACTTGAATTTGTATGTCTTAACTCTTGCTTCAGCTGACTTAATTAGTTACAGGAAAGCACTCTCTCCTGACAGTGCATCCATCAGCTCGTTCTTCCATCTCCTCTATACTACTACACAAATATACATAAGAATCTTTTGTGAAAACCATGTATGTCTAACAAACAAGACATCTACAATTACATTACTGCAAAAACCTCAATTATCATTAATTCCAGGGATCCTGCACCTACAACCAATATCATCTCTTTCTCTGTCATCTAATCTTATACTTAGAATCACCTAACACGACCATATTTTCATATTCCTGAACCTGATATATTCAGACTCCATAAATAGTATTATCTCTTAACGTCATTCTTTCCATTCCTGCAAGCTATATTTGCAACTTTTTCTCCTTCAGTCAGCTAACAGCTGCAATTGTACTCCTTAACTTACATTGAATCCTTTCTTGACCCTGTAAATGGTGCCCCATGTTTGCTTTTACACATTTCTGCCATCGCTTGCAGGTTCACGCTCTCCTTCTCATTTCTGTATACATTCCCCTTTCGCCTTAATCTTATGAAGCGTCAAAACATTCAGCTCTTTCTTTTTTATGAAAGTGAAGTGTGTTTATTGAATGCTATTAAAAGTATTTAAAAATCTGTGAAAGTTGCTGAGACTAACTTTGTGTGTAGCTTATGCAGTACAATAATATGGGAACATAAGGATACGTGAAAGTAGCAAAGAGGGAGATTCAGAGATATTTTTTTTATCTGTTTCGGTAAAGTGGAAATAAAAGAGGATAAGAGGTTAATGAAAGAGTGTATGATTCGGAACTGCTATGAGGAAGGCAGAGGAGGAAGACTTCAAGTGCGGTGGAGAGACGAGCCGGGAAAGCTGTTGGAAAGGAAGAACTTCAACAACTATGAAGCTGAAGAGTGGAAGTGAGATAGATGTGAATGGTGTTGTGTAGGAAGGAATGAACGTTGATGGGAGGTCGATGAAGGTTCTCTTAAGTGTTCTTAAGTGCAGGAAATGACAATTGTCATGAATGTTTAATGCACAGAAAAATCGTCGTCGTTGTAGTTGGGGAAAGGGCTTAATGTTCATATATATATAAGTCCTAGGGGTTATAATTAATGATATATTTAATAGCATAATGTGATGTGCTGTGACCTTTTTGGAATGTGGAGAACAGAGCCGAAGCAACGACCCGAGAAAAGCTGATAAATGATTTCTGTGGTGGCGTGATATGAAAACTGCATAGAAAGACGGGTCAACGTTCGTCCTTTAGTTATGTCAGTTCATGAGTCTTTTTCAAAGTGCCTTTGGGAAACTGGTTGTAGCCAGTAATATGAGGCGTTAACGAAGTGTGCGTTCGTATGTGCGTGTGCGCCTCTTCTATTCTTAATGTATCACTAACCAAGTCTATGGGAGACTTGGATAGAGACGTCTGTGGGAGAAAGGCAAGATGCCGGGGGAGCTCTACGAAAGTTTATTTATATAGTGAGTGAAATATTCCGGCTGCATGGGTGAGTTAAATTACTTTAGCCAAAGGGGTGGCTTGTTGTCTGTTTGACATTTATAAGAATATTTAATCTTTAACTTTGTCTTTAAACTTATATGTACTTACGAGAGTGTTTCTCGTGTCTTTGAAACAGACGATTCTGGCGAGGAACTATGGGTTCTGGCAAGGGGGGAACCGGGGACCTAGAGGGTCCCGATGGGAGAATAGACAATTGGTGTGACAATTATTGTCTTAGACATTTCAATTTGGGGGGGGGGGGATTGTTAACTGAGTTAAGTTAGTCAGTAAGACTTGGATTATGATCTTTCCATTGTTAAATAAATAGTTATTTTTGACCGAAGGGCAGACCTGGGTCACTCATGGAGGACTATTCACCCCCTGTACAGGTGGGTGCGACTCTCGAAATAATTATCAAGAAGTCTAAATAGATCAAAAACGCCCAAAGGGCTCTCTCACAGGCTAAAAGCATGTATATAGAGAGAAGTGACTTTGAATTTCAGGTCTGCCTAATCGAAAACAACCATTCCAATGACAAACCTCCCCACTACAGGCAAGGAGAACCGTTCCAAGAAAGAAGAAGAACAGCGCATTCCATCCATCAACTGTTTCCACCCATCGTTACCATTTTCACCTATTTCGCCTTGACAGGTGTTTACCTTTTTGTGTGACTCTCATTTTTCATTTAGTTTTTTAGGATTATTATCTTCATCCTAATGTGAGTTTTTATCATTAATCATTCATTTTAGCCTATAGTTCATTTTGGTTGTTGCCTTTTGCTTAATACATACGTATTTCGTTATTAATTGGCTGGTCAAGACTGTGTACTCATCCTGACCGATGCGGCGGCCATTTTTGTTGTCAGCCTTAATGAACTATGGGGTTCGCTTATATACTTATGCTCTAAGATAAGTTAGCCTAGCTTTTATATTATTTGGTTTGTGTTTTTTATTCGTGTTTTACCTTTTCTAGGATGACCTAGGGTCAGTTTAGAGGGTAGGCTATGGTTAGGAACCCACCCCCCCCCACCCCCCCCCCTAGTCCCCCCCCCCCCCTTCCTAGAGGTGTGCTCCCCAGGTGTAGCCCTCCCCTCTCCGGTCTTCGGCAGGGGTGTTTTTGGGTAACGTTGGTTCTCCCCCCTATCAGCCTTTTGATGGTGAGTAGAAGAACCCCCGTGAGTTATCTCGTCTTCGCGGCAGCGCTGTCTCACGGAGGGTGCAGTACGATACCTCTTCTATCCTGAACCAGGTATGCTGTTTCAGGATAGGTGGGAAGGCGGTGGCAGGATAGCATCCTTTGAGTTGAGGGTGTATTTACTTGAGCGGCATAATATTTCATGAATGGTTTTAGCAACGCGGCAGACATTCAGATTGCTAATGTTCTGCCGCGTTGGCGATACCTCTTCTAGACCCGAACCAGGTATCGTTCAGGATAGGTGATAGAAGGAGCAGGACCGCTTCCATTAAGTTGAGCGTGTATTTACTTGAGCGGCATACCATTTCATGAATGGTTTTTAGCAATGCGGCAGACATTCAGATTGCTAATGTCTGCCGCGTTGGCGATACCTCTTCTATCCCGAACCAGGTATCTGTTCACGATAGGTGATAGAAGGCGGCAGGGCAGCTTCCATTAAGTTGAGCGTGTATTTTCTTAAGCGGCATACCATTTCATGAATGGTTTTTAGTAACGCGGCAGACATTCAGAGTGCTAATGTCTGCCGCGTTGGCGTTAATGACTCCTAGTGTGTATATATTTTTCTTTGATGTGTTTTATTCATTCCCATTCTGCAGTTTATATTGTATATATATATATATATATATATATATATATATATATATATATATATATATATATATATAATATATATATATATATATATAAAGGTTTCCAGACGAGATATTGTATCGGCAATCAGCAGGGTCCATCAAACACATAAAAAAGTCCATGGTTTATTACAAAAACGTTTCGCACATAACTCATGCATCTTCAGTCTGTAAAATTAAAACATACTTCAAAAATATTTATAAATAACATTAAAAAAGTAAATAAAAATATCAAAAAATTGTTAAAAAAACTTAAGAATTAACTTTACTTTAAAAAAACCATCACAAGAATGTGTCAAAAGTAAAAAAGAGAGACCCAGTGCCTAACAACCTGTTTGAGTGGAGAAGGAAGAACGAATGACCAAGACTGCAGACCCCACCAAGACTTCAGTTATGCTAGATATAGAGGAGCAGCAGATACGTGGGAGTTTAAAGACGGAACCAGCCGTTTAACGTATAAAGACTCAAGGGTGGTGAGGTAGTTACTGTGGCTTGTACCACCAATAATAGAAAAATGTTTCTTATCAACTTGAATCCTGCATATGGACGCATGGTTCCTAATATTAGAGAATTTAGGTTTGCTAATTCTCTGTCCCGTTCTGAAACTATATCCCGGTGACTGCAATAATCTCATCTGCAACAACCTTCGGCAAGAACCAACATAAATACCGGGACATACCGGGCACTTAAATTTTGTTTTAAATAATGTTGGATCTCATGAAGGTCGGCAGTTTAGTATCTTTGGGTTGAAAAATGTGCAAGTCTTAAGAGGATTGATAGGGATCAGATGCATATTAAGGCAGCCAAAACTCTAGTTCAATAATGCGTTTTCACTTCACTTAAGAAACTATTATCTGAGATAAAAGGGATGGTAGCGAATAGCTTCTTCTTTTCTACGTTGTAAGAGGGAGTTGGCTTAAAAAATGTTTTTGAAAGCAGTCTGTTAAATAATCTTATAAACCAAATTTTCTGGATAAGAGTTCTGCGAAAAAGAACAAAACTTTACTAAAAACCAAATAATTTAAACAAAATGCATCCTCTTGGGTAAATGAGGATGCATTTTTAAATTATTTGGTTCTTAAAACTGTAAATATTAGAACAGACGTTGTTTGCACCACTCTACTGCCCAGGTTGTCTCTCTTTCTCCTGCCAGGCATTGAAGGAAGAACCCCCATTGCAGGTGCCGATGCAGAAGTTTTGGACGAGGGAACAGCCGAACACACAGAGGAGGTAGTTCAACCACGACGATCGGCTCGTCTTTTGGCCAGACATTTGAACGAGGGAATAACATAATTAAGAGAGTTTGTTTTGGTGGTTATCTCCCTCGGAGACGTTTCCAGAGTCCTGCCTGTCCTTCGTAACTTTTTTGTATATAATTTTTGAAAAGAAAAATCAGTACGGCTGATGAGGTCTACTGATCAAGTAGACGAAAGCTCCGTCTTTTATGTATTTTTTAATACACATTTACATAATTGTGGACTTTGATTACTTGAAGATTTTCCAGTCACGTTATGGTGATTTTTTGAGATATATATATATATATATATATATATATATATATATATATATATATATATATATATATATATATATGTGTGTGTGTGTGTGTGTGTATGTATATACATTAGTCTGTATATTTTGTTTGCGGTTTCTTGCCGCCCTAGTTTATTTATCAGCCTTACGTGCCGCCCTAGTTAATTTCTCAACCTTACCTGCCGCCCTAGTTAATTTTATCAGCCTTACCTGCCGCACTCGCCCTTTTTTCATGGTAGCCTCAGGATTATACTGGTCGCCCTTCCTCTGCAGTTGCCGCGATTGGGACGACAGGTCTTTGAAGGGAATGAATACCTTGATTACATATCCTGCCGCCCCCCCCCCCCCCCCACCCACCCACCCCCAACTTTCATAGCAGCTATAGGATTACGCTAATTGCTGCGGTTGTGGCGGCGGGACTATAATTGGAATAATGCTTGTCTGCCGCCTTAAGGAGGGATGCCACCCTTGGGCGGCAAAGGATTTTTGATGATTTAATTCATTAAGAACTCTTTCTTCCAGGATGCCCTGCCGTGAATGCAATCAGCAACAGAAGACATAACCCACGACTTGTGCAGACCCATGCCTTTTGTTCGAGGAATTTTTTTTTTTTTTTTTT
The DNA here is from genome assembly GCF_015104395.2 of Macrobrachium nipponense. Taxonomy (NCBI): domain Eukaryota; kingdom Metazoa; phylum Arthropoda; class Malacostraca; order Decapoda; family Palaemonidae; genus Macrobrachium; species Macrobrachium nipponense. Next base: position 1,220,273 of record NC_061100.1, on the reverse strand, counting down.
TTTTCATCAATATCATGGCACAATTTGTGGCAACTGTGATGAACTATGGGACAGGGCCCGTAATTTGGACCAACCCGAAGACGCCATCAATTTGCCTTTAAGGCTCTTAGTGACTGGATTTACAGGTTTAGGAAAAACTCGAAATACAGGAAGAAAGGCCAAGACCATTTCTTGATCCTCACGAGAGAGCTGAGTTTCAAGAACTTCATGGTGTTCATCAGAATTTGAGAGACATACCGCGCTGGATTTGACTCATCCTGCTGGATCTCAATCCAGGGTAGGTATTTTCTTTATCTTAGCTCAGAATGTTGAATTTTTAGGTTTAGTCTCATTTACGTGAACTATCCCTGAAGACGTTCCTCTGACGCGTGTCTTCTCTTGCAGATAATGGAGGACCATAAGAGGAGTCCTTATCTGCAGTTGCACAGGATGTGGCTTCCTCATGGGCTTCTTCTCTGCCACCCTCACCAGAGACTCAGCCCTTGTTCCACTTCGCGGGTTTCTCCTGCATCCTCTATCTCCGAGGTGGTTCTCGAAGTCGATGCATCTGAAACCTGCCGGACGCAACACTGGAACCTCAACCACTGCAAATTTCTAAGCCTTCACCTGCCGCCTTTAAAGAACCCCCTAAACAAAATAAGACCTCTAACACTAAGTCTGCCGCCCTGCCAAAGGAGCCATCCTTAGCATCTAGCTCTAAATCTAGATCTCGTGGATCCAGACCCTCTAAGGGTAAGTCGACATCCAAATCCTCTGCCGCTTCGTCTTCCCAAGGTTATAAGAGGATGCCTCATCCAAAGATTCCAATTCTTCAGCAGTGACTCAAGAAGAATGTTCTACCTCTGCCGCCCTTACACAGTCGCCCCTCTGGTCCCAGTTAGCCCCTGCCACCTCAAGGGCGCCGCCCATCTCAGTCTAATTCTCAGGATGCCTTGGAGATATCCTTGACGCAATTAGGGATAGGCAACAGAGGATTGTTGCTCTAGAGGAAAACATCCCTTAAGAAATCTAACTATGTTTCTTCTTCTGGCGCCACCTCTACCCAAAAGAATACTTCATTAGTTAGAAACACTCAGGAAGTACAGGTCAGAAGACATCTACAGCTTCTCCAATTCCTTCCTCTCGGGAGGTGGTGGTGGAACAAGTAATGGCACAGGTTCATGCATCAGATGAGATTTGTCCTCATCCCTCAATGGTCTCCTTTGCTGACCCCCTACTATTGAGAAGCTTTCAATGGATCTTGTTCCAGAGGGCTGGCAACCATTCAAGGATGGAATGTCCTTGGGTGTGATCCGGATCCATAGTCTTTGCTGATGGGACGCTCTTTGGCACCCTTTCAGTAGACGTTGATGAACATTCCTATGAGCGTCCCATTTGGAGGTTCAAAAAGAAATCTGGCTCATCCAAGAAAATAAAAGGCATCATCCCAGTCCGCCAAGCTTATGAGGCCCTTTTCCCTTTTTGATCGTTCTTGCATCTGATCCTGCTGCTATCTCAGAATGGACGATAGCCCCTTTCAACCTCCAGGTTCGAGGGGTGAAAGGGCAGTAGTCGTGCATCTAGATGATTCTTCAATAGTATCATCCTTTTTTGCTTCCTCATCTTCCTGGTTCAAGGCTATAACTAGGAATGCAAAAGTATCATGGGACGAGGCCTCCTGTCCCGCAAATTTTATCCCCGACTCTATTTCTCCCATAACATCTATGGAATATGTTAAGACATTTGAGGGGGGAGGGGAAGAATTTTGCTCTCTTGGAACCGGCCACCTTGTTCAACTCAGACAGATTACAGCCACTTCTATAAGAATGCTATTCAATGACGAATGGGGCGCACGTCAGAACTTCCTCAGCTCGTTAAACATGACTATCGCAGCGGAAGCACTAGCCAGACAGACCCCTAAAGAGGATCTCAACTCTTCAGCTCTCTACGCTTTGCTAAAGATGTCCTTACAGCCGTTGTGGACAGCCTACAACATCTTCGCGAGAAAGAAATACGAATTGAGGAAGCTCGCACTTCGGGGCTGCTTTATGGAAAATACTCTGGTTTTAAAGCTCCTCAGTTCAGATCCACTTTCAAAGGACCTGTTTCATAAGGATGCCTTGGAGGAAGTAGTCACCCAAGCTGATCATCAGGCCAAGTCAATGCTGACCATGCTTGGTTTTAGGATTCTGCTACAAAGCGCCCTTCCTCACAACAAAGACCCAGGACTTCAAAGCGCCAAAAGAACCATCAACAAGAGAAACAACAACTACAGCAACAGCCCAAAACCGGGACCAGCAACAGGGAAATCAGAAACTTTGGTAACTACAGAAGGCAATACCAGAACCAGTACGCGTTCCTCATCTACCTAACAGACGTCCCCCAGGTAACCCCAAGAGGTCGGGGAAAACGTAATCCTCATGGCAGAGGTACGAGGTCCCCAAGCACCCCTAAACGTAACCAGTCTCCTAGGGGAGGGGGTAAATCATTTTAGGAAGTTTGAGGTTGGCGGGAGACTCCAGTACTTTCATCAACATTGGACAAGAGATTCATGGTCTCACAAAATCATAAAGAAGGGGCTGACGTGGAAGTGGTGCAGCCCTCCACCACCCTTCCGTCCATTCTTTCAGGCTTCAAATCCACAACTCCAAGAATTTATTTCAGACATGATGAAGGCTGGGGCAATAGAGGAGACGACCTCCCTCCCTCTTTCAGGGCCCTTTATTTTCAGTCCCGAAAAAATATACAAACAAAAGAAGGATCATCTTAGACTTGTCAACCCTCAACAAATCAATACAGTGCCAACCTTCAGAATGACAACTTTGCAAGACGTAAGGTTGTTGTTGCCAATATGGAGCTTTTTGCCACCTCCATCGACTTGAAAGACGCATATTGGCATATTCCGATACACCCATATTACAGGAAGTTCCTCGGATTCAGTCTAGAAGGGAAGAAGTTTCGTTTCAAAGCTCTACCTTTCGGCCTCAACATCGCTCCGAGAGTATTCACGAAGATCTGTCGTCCAATTCTGAGGGAACTCAGGCAGAAAGGTATCCAGTTATTGGTATACCTGGACGACTGGCTGATATGGCGAATTCAAAGGCAGATTGTTTAAAGGCAGCAAGGATTGCTTTACAGACCCTGTCCAGGAGAGGTTTTCTCATCAACAGGGAAAAATCAAGATTAACTCTGGAACAGACTTTCCAGTGGCTGGGGGTGGTTTGGGACACCACTTCTGGTACCCTGTATCTGCCGAGAGACAAGGTCTTGTCTCTATCTCGAACCCTTTCTTTATTTTTGAACCGAACATCAGTGTTTCGTCGGCAAGTGGAGCAGATATTGGGAAGGCTCCAGTTTGCCTCGATAGTCGACCCTGTGGGCAAAGCCCTTTTAAAGGGCCTGAATCACTTTTTAATCAAGAATGCCAACAGAAAGCAAAGGGATCAGTTATGTCCGTTCCCTCCTTTCATCAAGAGGGCTCTAGAAAGATGGATGCATCCAGAGATTTTCTCGGCAGTGATTCTTTCCGTCCACCTCCACCCCAGTCTGGATGTATACACAGATGCCTCCAGACAGGCATGGGGGATTCACACATCTGCAGGCAAATGTTTCAGGGGTGGGGGTATGGTCTCATCCTCTTTCAGTTTGCCATATAAATATTTTAGAGATAGCTGTAGTGTATATCGCCATCAAGAAGCTGAATCTCCAGCCAAGGGATCCACTTCAGATTACATTCAGACAACGCAACAGCAGTGGCCTGTCTGAACAGGAAGGGGTCTGCGAAATCAAAGCCTCTAAACGAGTGGACTCTTTCTATTCTGAGGCTTCTTCAGAGGAGAAACCTAATGATGACAGCGTTTCACATGGCAGGGGTGAGAAATGTGATTGCAGATGCGTTATCCAGAAGCCATCCAATACCATCGGAGTGGTCTCTGGATCAGACATCCTTCCACTATGTTTTGCTCCCAGTTGGGGATGCCCCAAATAGATCTTTTTGCGACGAGAGAGAATTCCCAGTTTACCTCTCTTTGTTTCTCCAGTGATCGACTCTCAGCAGTAGGGGTCGATGCTTCACATTGGACTGGAACAGGTGGCAAGTAATTTACCTGTTTCTCCAACAAAGATGATCCTCAGAGTGCTGAGTTATTTGGAAAGCTTCAGGGAAAAGCAATGCTGATAGCCCCATTGTGGACTGCCCAGCCATGGTTCCCTCTATTGCAAGCAAGGCAGAAAAGAGAGACTCATAATCCCAACCCAAATCCAGTGCTCTCGCAACTAGTTGGGAGGAATCGTTGCTTGTTGTGCCTCAAAGATTCTCTCCAACTACGCTTGCTGGGTTTTATGATTAGGATTTATAGCAAGTTATACTCTAGTGATTCAGCAAGAATCTTTAATTAAATCCTTAAGACTTCTACCAATAGACAATATCAGACTGTGTGGAACTCTTTTTGTCATTTTATTAAATCTAATAATATTAGTAAGTAAGATTTCAGTGGAAACTATTTTTAGCTTTTCTGAGAAACCTTTTTTTTTTTTTTATTGACAGACATTTATCTCCTACAACAATTTCAACTTATAAGTTCTGCATTATTAAATCTCTTAAACTGGCTTTTAATATTGATGTATCGGTTCATCCATTCCAGAATTTATCAAAGCCCTTTTTAACATCAAACCCATATTCCTCGTACAAAAATTTCTTGGTCTTTAGATAAGGTTTTAAACTTTGCATTGTCTTCAAGGTCCAAGAGAACCCTTGTGTTAAAGATAGTTTATACATTACATTGTTTCTAATCTCCTTGGCTACAGGAAGTAGGATTAGTGGAATCCATTCACTACTGAGGTCAGATGAATGTCTTGATTTTTCTTCAGAGGGGGTCAGACTGTTTCCTAATCCTAATTTTTTGGCCAAGAATGAACGTCCCTAATTCCAGACGTGAACCGATTTTTATCACTTGACTTAAGGATGATAAAGGTGGTCATCATCCTTTATGTCCGGTGCATATTTGCAAAAGTACCTTGTTTTGACCTGCAATACCAAGTCTTTCAAAATTTTTGTACACCCAGAAAACCTTTCTGACATATCAATTAATAAGTTGAGATTATTATGTGTCACTTTATTCGTTCGGGCTGATCCAGGTTCCTTTCCCAGAACTCATGATTTGAGAAAAGTCGCAACTTCCTTTGCTTTCCTAAAAGGCATGAATAGCCAAAGAATTTGTGATCTTGTTGGATGGTCGTCTATAAATGTTTTCAGAAAACATTATTTGAAGCAGATCTCTAGTATTTCCTCGTCTTTTGTTGTGCTGGGTTCTGAATCTGGAAGCCTAACTTCATAAATTTAATGGATTTGTTTTATGTCTTTCGTTATCGATTTATACATAATGTACCTTTTCATATTGTCTAAATATATATTTCTATTATAAGTATATATTCAGATTACAATTTATGTCTCTGTGTTAACAACATAATGGGGTTGACGTCATTATGTCAACTGGATTCCTGGTATTCTAGTTATTAAGCATATGTATAATTTTTCTCATATTTTCTGAACCGATACCTATCTTTTAGGTCTGCCTTAATTAAATTTTGAGTTTGAGTTTGTGTCTTCTATACTATTGTGGATAATGATTTGGTTAAGGGTTTTTGAGTAAATAACTACTTGGTTACTGCACGTTATTTTTATTCAATTAACATGGTTAAGATAGAGAATCCTTATATTTAAGTATTGTATTATTGAATAATTCTCATTAATTTGCATTTTCCAATGATATTACCTCAGGATACATCAATTAGCTATTTTTCAGGGGTATTCCTCTTCCATCAGCTGATTCCTCTTCCTTCCCTTCTTTTACTTGTCATAAAATTCTCTTTTTATGAAACTTGGTAAGTACTCCATGAGTGACCCAGGTCTGCCCTTCGGTCAAAAAACGAGGTTTGACGAAGGAAAACATTATTTTTGACCAAGGCAGACCTGGGTCACTCAGACCCCACACCCTTCATGGTTTTCTTTTCTTTTATTCCTTTCACACAGTTCGATAAACACTATATTAACTCAATAGTGAACATGGTAACGATGGGTGGAAACAGTTGATGGATGGACATTGCGCTGTTCTTCTTCTTTAGACTGTGGGGTTTCTTGGAACGGTTCTTTCCTTTGCCATGTAGTGGGGAGGTTTGTCATTGGAATGGTTGTTTTCGATTAGGCAGACCTGAAATTCAAAGTCACTTCTCTCTATATACATGCTTTTTAGCCTGTGAGAGAGCCCTTTGGGCGTTTTTGATCTATTTAGACTTCTTGATAATTATTTCGAGAGTCGCACCCACCTGTACAGGGGGTGAATAGTCCTCCATGAGTGACCCAGGTTTGCCTTGGTCAAAAATAATGTTTTCCTTCGTCAAACCTCGTTTTTTTTTATATAACTTCGCCTCTCATTTTGATTACGGTTAGCATGGAGAGAGGGGTCGCTTAGAGAGAGAGAGAGAGAGAGAGAGAGAGAGAGAGAGAGAGAGAGAGAGAGAGAAAGAAAAGTTGCGAGCCGTTGGTCGCTTGGAGAGAGAGAGAGAGAGAGAGAGAGAGAGAGAGAGAGAGAGAGAGAGAGAGAGAGGAGATTGTGTGTCAGTTTGCCTGACGCTCAGAGTTACACGTTTACCAAATAAATAACGAGATTATATCCCGTTAACATATACATACTCATACACAAACGTGTTTGTATATATATATATATATATATATATTATATTATATATATATATATATATATATATATATATATATATATATATATATGAGTAGTATGTATTTGTACGTGCACGCGCAAGTGTGTAAAAGTCTCTTTTATTAGTTTGTCAAAGTATGATTTCTACTAAAATTTCAGTCGCAACTTGCAGCTTCACTGTGTGTCAGAGCTCAAGGTAAAAAGCAATAAAAAACAAAAACCAGCCCCTTTTAATTATAATCGAAAGATATGAAACATATTTCTTCCTACAAAGGGTTTACAACTCATAACGTCCAGATTGTTATAGAAAAACATGTTACGTACTACAGCAATGATGGCCATTCGACAAAGCATAAAAGAGCGTAAAAACTTGAAAGCAATGAGGCAGTCTTGCGTATATATCCTCAGAAATGGAAGGTTTGTCCCTTTGTTGCAGTTCTTTTTCATTCCAGACAAAAATAATTCAGAAAATAAAAACAATCCTTATAACAAACCTCGTACAAAAATAGTTTTTATTGAATTCAGTATTTTGTCCACATTGTTAAATGTTATTTTTGTGTTCACATTATCACTTTTACCAGCAAACTCTTAGTTCCGGAGAGCTGTTTATGGATGGATGCGTCATTGACTGATGTCCTGTGTATTATTTATATTATATTATTATTATTATTATTATTATTATTATTATTATTATTATTATTAGTTGATAATATGGAGCTTCCGTCAGTCATCTCATGCGGTCCACTGTAGGCATTACTAAAGGAAGTCTGCGGTCCCACTGGCCTCTAGCTGCATCCATTTTTAAGCCTTTCACTTTACTTTGCTTCCCGCTCCCTTATTTCCGTACTGCTGTTGAACCTCCTTCATTGTTTCTTCATATTACAACTTTAGGGTTCTTTCCTTGTTTCGCATTTGTGTCCTTGTAGTACTTCATCTCATATTTTCTAGATTTCTCTATCTTGCTGTCCAACCATTCCACTTCCCTCTCGCCACTGTCTGGAATTCTGAGTGGCCCACTACTTAGGGTTAAAGCCTAATTTTCATCATTCCTTTATATCTTGTAGAGGAAAGCCTGTGCTGAAGGGAGGTAAACGCCAAGAAAAAAGGCTGGTAAGCAAAAGGATTTTATCTTAGAATAAGAAATGTACACAAGAAATGTCCGCTTAATTTTATGGCGAAGGTGCGAGTACTTAAGACCGTATAGGGATATGTGGAAATAACCATAGAGGATGTAAGGAGCTTTTGCCTGGGAAGGTCATGCAAAGACTGGTGTAGGTTTAGAGATAAAGTAAAGGGAAATGTGTCACCCCTTTTTTTTTACTCAAAGACGATTGAGAAATGAAGGTATGATATATTATAATTGAATATTTTTTTCGGAGTACGCATGTATTAAAATGTGATGGTCTTCAAGTTTACTTACCTATCTCGTCCACTCTGTTAAAACTGGTACCAACAGTCGGCCATCCGACATCTAAATGTTAAGAGCCCAATACATGAAAACACAGCGTCATTTGTTTTCAACAGCTTGTCCTGGAAATAACAATATGCAGGGCCCATTAGTAAAGCATTAGTGAACAATAGATCAATAGAAAATTTATTATAAAAAAGCACGCGAATAATACTTTGAAATGAGAAATCGCTGAACAGAGTGCGGTCAGATATTCTTTGTGATTATTACGGAAAAGGAAATAGATCAAATAAACGCAGTCACACAGTAGCCAGTTGATTAAGTAAACAATAGCCCTCTGGTGTTATAGATTTATCCAGAATGTTTCATTGTTCTTAATCATGGGAACAGCACAGGTGCAAGGGCAAACTTACTGTTTTCATGTCTATATATAAATTTCTTTAAGGCCGTCAAAACACTTCACGCTTTAATGCCGCAAACTAAAGTGCCATTTTTTTTATTAGTTATCGAGGTCAGCAGGCAAATATAGTAACGTTAAAAACTGCATTTTAACGTCCCATGCTTTGGGTCACATCACAGATCCAGAACATTTGTAGCTATAGTAGATTCACATCAGCCGTGCATTTGATGTCTGGGCCAGTCCCTCACGACGCTCCTGATTGCTTGTTGATAAGCCAATGACAGGGCTGGACACACTTAGTCTCTCGTGGAACATAGATCCTGCCCATGTGAACTCTGTCGAGAGACTGAGTGTGTCCAGCCCTGGCATTGGCTTATCAAGAGCCAATCAGGAGCGTCGTAAGGGACTGGCCTAGACATCAAATGCACGGCTGATGTGAATCTACTGTGGCAGTTATTGAATATTGGGGAAATTGTTACTAAATGTTGAAAAGAAAATTAAGTTTTTAACATATATTTTTGACAGACCAACTTTCTGGAAACGGAAAAATGCATTGCACACTTATGGTCTGACGAAGCAGTTGTAAGTGAACAGTGTCCGTACCAATAATTCGTAGATTATTTTAGATGGATTCAGAAGGGAAATCATTTTTAAATTTTCCGTGCATCATATTTTAGTGTTCGCTGTTGTATTACTTTCTGCGGTGGCATTCTGACTCTCAGCAAGGCATTTAAATGTGGCTGCGGAGGTCATTTGCTTTATTTACTATTGATTGGGTTATGCAAAGATTGGGTTATGCAGTGAGTGGTGTGTGTGTA
>NC_061100.1:1198003-1210452 GCF_015104395.2 Macrobrachium nipponense | reverse complement strand
TGTGTGTGTATTTAATTAAAGTTACCTCTTAATATAAGTACCTCAACGTATTATATAGTTTTGGTTCTTGAGTTCTGATATTCTGATAATTAACAAAAGATTATTACTAGAGCTAAGATATCCTACTGTTAATTGTTATTCCATACAATTTTCAGACACTTACCATACAGTAGGGTAATTTATCCAAAAAATGATCACGTCGAGAGAGGTAGTCCAGTACCAAAAAGAACTGTGTTAAATTGAGTGTTATTTCTCTCCCTCTCTTTTTATAGTTTTTTTAATTTTCTTTTAATAAGAGGTATCTCTTCTCTCTGTATTTCCCTTTACTTCCTCTTACTACTTCCTAATGAACACCGTATTCATTGGAAGCTTGAATTTCAAATCAATGGCCCCTGTTGGCTTGTTCCATATGAATAGGTTTCATCTTCTGAATAATAATAATAATGATATATGTATACACACACACACACACACACACACACACACACACACACACACACATATATATATATTATATATATATATAATATATATATATATATATATATATATATATATATATATATCACTACTGGCCTCCGGTCCTGCCCGCCCATCACGTAGTCTTATTGGGGTTTCTGACCTCAATCGAGGTAACGAACGAAGATAGATTGGAAGGATTTGGAAAGCTCTCTCTCTCTCTCTCTCTCTCTCTCTCTCTCTCTCTCTGTTACCTGGAAATAAATGGAACGATTTGGGATTCCGTGTTTCGTTGGTTTATATTGTTTTTTTTTTGGTCGTTACTAAGATATTCCCATGGTTAATTGTTCAAAATTTATTATTTGTCCTTATATCTCACTCTCATATATATATATATATATATATATATTATATAATATATATATATATATATATATATATACATATACAACATATATATATATATATATATCTATATATATATATATATATGTGTGGTGTGTGTGTGTGTGTGTGTGTGTGTGTGTCCCAAAGAATCTTGATGTATCTCAGCGTCAGATTATAAGTCGTTTCATATGAGTGAGATATTTTTACAGACTTGTAATACTTCATAGTATAGCTTCAAAATAGTTTATTGATTGTGTTTTATTATTCTTAATTATGCCCTAAGTCACTGACTTCATCTTTAAATCGATCATGTAAATATTTATTTTTGTTTGTGTAATTATGTCATTTCACTCAAGTTTATTACTTAGCTACTATTATACATTTTAATTGTAAGTCTATTTATGCTCATAAGAGAGACTGAAAGTCCAGATTCGGCTTGTCAGGAGTAATGAGGTTAAAAAACAAAATCGATTTTTTTATTTTTTTTTTTTTTTTTCTTTAAGCGAACAGGAAAAGATTTCAGCTAGATTTGAAGGAACAGTTGGTTTTCCACAATTAGTCACTGACAGAATCAGTTGTTATGCTGAACGATATGGAAAGAAAAACAAAGGTTTCGTTTGCAAAGCACTATGTACTATGTAGATAGTTATTGGCAGTGTCAGTTCGTATGCAGGAAAAAAAGTAAAAACTAAATTTTTCTACCAGAAAGCAGGTATAAATTGCGACTCTCTACCAGTATGCCAATGGATTTGATATTAGCTGCGTTTAAGGAACCAAGTTTATAATTTCCCGCCAGGTTCCATAAAGTAACTGAAACAAATTTCCGTCTCACTTATCCTACGACAACTGGTGCAGATACGTTTAAGAATTTCATTCTCTATGACTTTCCCTGTCGGTGACATTTCTCAACCACTTTTGCCCCCGATAAAGTCAATCAATATAGCGCTATTCATTTCGATGTCGAAAACTTGAGCAGTTACTGAGTGCGACTTATGCCACCAGAATTCCAACTGTGGTGTTTCACTGGATTTAAAAGGAAAAGTATTGGCTCGTTTGTCTAAACTTTCTCTTTCTCAGGCTTGAAGAGTAGTTTATAAAACTGGCAACCGTATTTAACCGCAAAGCTTATTATCAGTGACTCATGATCAGGGTTTGGGCTTCAAATATCGGCCTATCTTTCTCTGACTGCAGAGTGTACAGATTGATTGAGTGATTGTTGAAGTGATATAGCGTCGCAGCTATGAAGGTCATCGACGCCATTTTCAGTAATAGCAAAAGAACGATCAGCGACTACGGTTATTTAGACCGCCCCTAATAAAGATCAAACTACAGTAACCTTGTTTGGTAATGTCAGTGAAATTTATATTCTCTTTAAATTACATGTTGTCATTATGGGCTGCTAAAGTTTTACCCACAGCTACTAAATCTGGGAAATTTGATATATACAGTGTGTATACGAACATATATATAACGTACATTAATAAAAAAAATATATATACATATTGTATATATACGCATATACATAATACGCTATGTAATGTATATACATATGTATATATACGCATATAATTTATATACGTATGTATGTATATACATAAATATGTAATATATATGTGTGTGTGTGTGTGGTATACATGCATGGGCTTACTTACATACTACATATTTAGATCACATAGACATCCAGGCAGGCAAAACTTTCTCGAACACCAACGTAAAACCTAGTTTGCATTTTGTGAGGAATTTCCCCAACGATTTCAAGAATTCCTTCATTTCGGAAGTCCATCTTCACTTTCCCAAAACTCAGCCAGATATGATATTTACCGTCAAACAGAGAGAGGAGCAGTTATGAAGTGAAACAAATAGAGAAAGTTGATAAGGAAAGGCAAAGTCAAGAAATGCACTCTGAACCTTCTTCTCCTGCCAGGTGGCTGAGAATGAGAAGGAGGGAAGAAGAAGAATCGCTGAGCATAGAGACCGACGACGACAATATTCGTCGTGGACCTCCGGCCGTGGCCCGCGGCCTCATAGGGCTTCTCAAGGGTACCAGTTCAAATTTAAATGTTTCCGAATTAAGTGGAGAGGCAGTCGACGGCGTGTTGCAATGTCTCGAAAATGGAATAGTTATGAGGCGAGTTACCCACGCGGGCGGAACAGCAACAAATGGATAAATGCTTCCACACATACAATTAAATCCAGTTGATGTGTAGATTTTTTGTATGCGTGTTTGTATTCCTGTTGGTCAAGATAAGACTTATAAGAGTGTTCAGACATGCATATATACAAAATAATGTAAATGGGGAATCGGTTAACGTCTTAGGAACCAATAAACATCCTGAGATTTCCAAAAGGATGCTGCTGCTGTTTAGTGAAAGGAAGGTTTAATCCAGTTAATGGATTATTATTATCTGACAGCCCTTTCTTCGTCCAAACAGTCCTTATTAGATTTTGTTGTCTTCTAGTTGATCACTTGAAGTCAGTTGGTACGCAATTTTTGAGGTGTATGTATGTATGTATGTATGTATGTATTATTATTATTATTATTAATTATTATTATTATTATTAATAATCAACATGAGTGAAAAATCATACGAAACTAAGCTTGAAAGGTGGTTACTTGCAACAGGCTTTTACTGAAAAGAATCTGCTCACATGGATTAGTGAGGAAACGGAAAGAATTTTAAAAACGGGAAAGTATAAAAAGTAAAGGCAAATTAATAAAATTTTTAATATTTGCATGATATAAAATTCGAAAAATCCGAAAACTTTACTAGGGGTACATGGAGCTTAAGAAAAGTAGTTTCCAAATTTCGGTCAACATGGACTCATTCTGTTACGAGACTCAAACACAGAAAAGTCTCTCAGACTTGTAACAGGTAATATGAAGGTGAGAAAATCCCCCCTCCCGCCAAAAAATATTAGAATAGAAAAAAAAAACATACGGGATATGCATGACTCCTAGATGTGTTACTTTTCTGCAGTGATAATTAAAAGGTATTGGGCGAAAGAGAAAGACAACGGTGAACAGGATTGCACCTTAAGGGCACAGGTCTTTTGATCGCACTTTCCTGAGAGTGCATTTGGCAATGGGAAGCTGGCATGAATTTCGTATCCTAAGGTTTTCTGTATTTCTGAGCAAGCTGCTAGACGCTGCAGCCGTGGATCCACCGGTGTGAGGTCACGAGCCGTAGCAAACCTACCTGGCATACGCCGCAGATTTGGCTAAACGTAGTGTGAAAAATATTTAGCTATTTGGGATTACGGACATCCACGTTTGTGGCTGATATAAAATAATTGGCGCAAATTGATGTAATGCCGTCAGAAAGTAACGTGTTTGAGGGCGTCAAAATCGATTTTATCTTTATTTAATTTATTTTCATTTATATATTAATTGTTATTTATTTATTTTTATGTATTTTATTTATTTATTTATTTATTTAATTATTTACCTATTTATGTATTTATTTATTTATTTTCAATCATAAACTTATTTAGCTAAACGTAGTGTGTAAAACATATACTATCATTTGGGATACGGACTTGCGTTTGTGGCTGATATAAAATAATTGCCGTAAATTGATGTAATGCAGTTAGAAAGTAATATGTTTGAGGGCGGTTAAAATCTATTTTATCCGACATTTGTTAAGGGTAGACATTTATATTATTTATCCGGTCTTCATATATTTATATTATTAATATATATATGATATATATATATATTATATTATATATATATATATATATAGATATATATTATATATATATATATATATATATATAATATTATCTATATATATATAATATATATAATATATATATATATAAGTCATATCACTTTTCCGTGATTCATATACATATATCGAGCTACAATGTCCTTTAATATCTAATTCGCTCTACCTCGGAATTAATCTATTTTCATACATGCTTAACCGAAGGGGAATTTTTTTCTCGATAATAGACTTGCCTGGATCGGGGCGCGATCCCAGGATCCTTTCAAATCCAGGAACGTCAGTGAAGCTTTTTACCTACTATATGAAAATAGATTAATTCCGAGGTAGAGCGAATTAGATATTAAAGGACATTGTAGCTCGATATATATATATAATATATATATATATATTATATATATATATATATATATATATATTTTTTTTTTTTTTTTTTTTTTTTTTTTTTGCTCTATCACAGTCCTCCAATTCGACTGGGTGGTATTTATAGTGTGGGATTCCGGGTTGCATCCTGCCTCCTTAGGAGTCCATCACTGTTCTTACTATGTGTGCCGTTTCTAGTGGATCACACTCCCTCTGCATGAGGCCCAAGGAAGCTACTTCAGGCCTCCCTAGTTTTTTTCTAGATTCCTTTTCAAGGATCTTGGGATCGTGCCTAGTGCTCCTATGATTATGGGTACGATTTCCACTGGCATATCCCATATCCTTCTTATTTCTTTTTCAGATCTTGATACTTATACCATTTTTTCCTTCTCTTTCTCTTCAACTCTGGTGTCCCATGGTATTGCGACATTCAATGAGTGATACTTTCTTCTGACTTTGTCAATCAACGTCACGTCTGGTCTGTTTGCACGTATCACCCTATCCGTTCTGATACCATAGTCCCCCCAGAGGATCTTTGCCTGATCGTTTTCTATCACTCCCTCAGGTTGGTGCTCGTACCACATTATTACTGCAAGGTAGCTGATGTTCTTGAACTAGAGGCTCCAGTGGAGGGCTTTTGCCACTGAATCATGCCTCTTTTTGTACTGGTTCTGTGCAAGTGCCGGGCATTCGCTTGCTATGTGGTTTATGGTTTCATTTTTCGTATTGCACTTCCTACATATGGGAGAGATGATTTATTTCCATCTATCGTTCTTTGAACATATCTGGTTCTTAGGGCCTGATCTTGTGCCGCTGTTATCATTCCTTCAGTTTCCTTCTTTAGCTCTCCCTCTGTAGCCATTGCCATGTGTCATCGCTGGCTAGTTCTTTAGTCTGTCTCACGTATTGTCCGTGCATTGGTTTGTTGTGCCAGTCCTCTGTTCTGTCTGTCTTTCTCCTGTCTCTGTATATTTCGGGTCTTCGTCTACTTTTTATTAGTCCTTCTTCCCATGCACTCCTTTAGCCACTGTCTTCAATGTTTTCCCCAGATATGCCCCCCCCAGTGCTCTGTTCTCGGTGTTGATGCAGTCCTCTATACTTAGTAGTCCTCTCCCTCCTTTCTTTCGTGTTATGTACAGTCTGTCCGTATTTGCTCTTGGGTGTAGTGCTTTGTGTATTGTCATATGTTTCCTGGTTTCTGATCTATGCTGCGGAGTTCTGCCTTCGTCCATTCCACTATTCCTGCGCTGTATCTGATTACTGGCACTGCCATATGTTTATGGCTTTTATCATATTTCCGGCGTTGAGTTTGACTTGAGTATCGCCTTGAGTTCTCTGCATATATTCTTTCCTGATCGTGTCCTTCATCTCTTGGTAGTTATATCCCCTCCTTCCATTATTCCCAGGTATTTATATGCTGTCTCATCTATGGTGTTTGATGTTGCTCCCATCTGGTAGCTTATCCCCTCAGTTCTCGTTACTTTGCCTTTTTGCATGTTGACTATTATTATTATTATTATTATTATTTTTTTTTTTTTTTTTTTACTCTATCACAGTCCTCCACTTCGACTGGGTGGTATTTATAGTGTGGGGTTCCGGGTTGCATCCTGCCTCCTTAGGAGTCCATCACTTTTTCTTACTATGTTTGTGCCGTTTCTAGGATCACACTCTTCTGCATGAGTCCTGGAGCTACTTCAGCCTCTAGTTTTTCTAGATTCCTTTTCAGGGATCTTGGGATCGTGCCTAGTGCTCCTATGATTATGGGTACGATTTCCACTGGCATATCCCATATCCTTCTTATTTCTATTTCAGATCTTGATACTTATCCATTTTTTCCCTCTCTTTCTCTTCAACTCTGGTGTCCCATGCTATTGCGACATCAATGAGTGATACTTTCTTCTTGACTTTGTCAATCAACGTCACGTCTGGTCTGTTTGCACGTATCACCCTATCCGTTCTGATACCATATTATTATTATTATTATTATTATTATTATTATTTTGTTCTAAAGGGTCCACAATAATACAAAGTGTAAAAAAGTCCGTGTATAATTTTGAAGACTTTACAAAAAGCTTTCGAACCCTTCCCTGGGTTCATCTTCAGTCCAAATGAACAATAAGTTATGACAAGTACAGAGGTAAATTTAAAAAAACAGACGTGAAGATGTTGACAACGGTCGTTGGCTCGTTAATGGGCCAGGTGAAGAAAGAGGCTAGTTAACAACAACTAGGTGATACCCTCTCCCCTATCAATCCTTCTGGCTGCAATCCTGTTGGATCTTCGTACAGGTTGTTGCAACATTACATGAAGTCCTTCATCCAAGGGCGTAGATTGGGCACCGTTATCAGACTCCCCCGGGGCAGCGGTTACCTGGACTGGAAGAGGCAAGGCAGAGGCAGCATCAGGAGAGGGAAAAACAGAGCCTGTCCTACAGTTAAAATCTTTTAAAACATACTAGTAATATAAAAATTAACAAATGGGTCTTCGTTGACAAAAGACTTGTTTCCTTTGAATGATTCTCCCAAACTTATAGCAGCTCCCTCGACTAGTCGTCTGACATTTACATTGTTACTTTTAAAGATAATTTTTGTCTCGTTCCAGTTGGGTCTATGATCATCCTGAATGCATGTGCTACTATTGCGCTGTTTTGTGATTGTAGTTCATAAGCTCGCTTATGTTCGCCCAAACATATATCTAGTCCCCGTCCACTTTCACCAAAATATTTACTATTACAATCCATACACGGTAGTTCGTAAACGCCTGGGACTATGGGATTTTTATCATTGTTATTGTTTCTTACGAGGGAACGTCTTATTGTATTTTCATATTTGAACACAATTTTAGTTTCCTTCTGACTTTTGTTGATATGTCCACTTATATTCTTCACTTACTGGATTAAAGGGAAGGGACAACTATATTTTTGGTTTTTCCTTAGTATTATCTCTCAGTCCATAGAACGACTTCCTCGCTCGCGAAATTGCTTTCTCAATGAAGTGAGGGGGATATCTGAGACTTCTAAAAGTAGCCGTGATGTGTTTAAGTTCACCGTCTATATATTAGGAGTCGCAAATTCTGTATGCGCGTAAAGCAAAATTCATAATAACGTTACTTTTTATGTGGATATGTGGATGACATTTTATCATTTTTAAAGGTACCGATGAAAAGCTAAAGAAACTAGTAGAAATAGCAAATAGCATTTTACCATCAATTAAGTTCAACAGAAGTAGAAGTGGATTCTAAATTACCGTTTTTAGATGTTTTAGTATACAGGGACTGTAAATAGCCAGAGGTACAAATTTTCCATTTAACCGAAAATCTACCAATTCCGAGAGTTATGTCCAATTTTATTCTTTTCACTCAAAAGAAATAAAAAAGTAACGTTATTATGAATTTTGCTTTACGCGCATACAGAATTTGCGACTCCGAAATATATAGACGGTGAACTTAAACACATCACGGCTACTTTTAGAAGTTCTCAGAAAATCCCTCTCATTTGGACTGAAGATGAACCCAGGGAAGGGTTCGAAAGCTTTTTGTAGTCTTCAAAATTGATACACGGACTTTTTACACTTTGTATTATTGTGGACACTTTAGAACATTATATATACTCTCGTGATAGAGAGTTTTTCCTATTATTATTATTATTATTATATTATTATTATTATTATTATATTATTTTTTTATTTATTTTTTTGCTATCACAGTCCTCTAATTCGACTGGGTGGTATTTATAGTGTGGGTTCCGGGTTGCATCCTGCCTCCTTAGGAGTCCATCACTTTTCTTACTATGTGTGCCGTTTCTAGGATAACACTCTTCTGCATGAGTCCTGGAGCTACTTCAGCCTCTAGTTTTTCTAGATTCCTTTTCAGGATCTTGGGATTGTGCCTAGTGCTCCTATGATTATGGGTACGATTTCCACTGGCATATCCCATATCCTTCTTATTTCTATTTCAGATCTTGATACTATCCATTTTTTCCCTCTCTTTCTCTTCAACTAACTGGTGTGGCCATGCTATTGCGACATCAATGAGTGATACTTTCTTCTTGACTTTGTCAATCACGTCAACGTCTTGGTTTGTTTTGCTCGTATCATCCTATCCGTTCTGGGGGGGGAAATACCATTAACTCCCACAGGATCTTTGCATTCTAATCACTCCCTCAGGTTGGTGCTCGTACCACTTATTACTGCAAGGTAGCTGATGTTTCTTGCACAGGCTCCAGTGGAGGGCTTTTGCCACTGAATCATGCCTCTTTTTTGTACTGGTTCTGTGCAAGTGCCGGGCATTCGCTTGCTATGTGGTTTATGGTTTCATTTTTTGTATTGCACTTCCTACATATGGGAGAGATGTTATTTCCATCTATCGTTCTTTGAACATATCTGGTTCTTAGGGCTGATCTTGTGCCGCTGTTATCATTCCTTCAGTTTCCTTCTTTAGCTCTCCCCTCTGTAGCCATTGCCAATTGTCATCGCTGGCTTAGTTCTTTAGTCTGTCTCAATGTATGTCAGTGCATTGGTTTGTTGTGCCAGTTCCTCTGTTCTGCTCTGTAATTCTCCTGTCTCTGTATATTTCTGGGTCTTCGTCTACTTTTATTATTCCTCTTCCCATACACTCTTTAGCCACTCGTCTTCACTGCTTTTCAGATATTGCCCCAGTGTTCTGTTCTCGATGTTGACGCATTCCTTTATACTTAGTAGTCCTCTCCCTCCTTCCTTTCGTGTTATGTATGGTCTGTCCGTATTTGCTCTTGGGTGTAGTGCTTTGTGTATTGTCATATGTTTCCTGGTTTTCTGATCTATGCTGCGGAGTTCTGCCTTCGTCCAATCCATTCCACTATTCCTGCACTGTATCTGATTACTGGCACTGCCCATGTGTTTATGGCTTTTTTATCATATTTCCTCCATTGAGTTTTGACTTGAGTATCGCCTTGAGTCTCTGCTTATATTCTTTCCTGATCGTGTCCTTCATCTCTTGGAGTTTTATATCCCCTCCCTTCCATTATTCCCAGGTATTTTTGTATGCTGTCTCATCTATGTGTTTGATGTTGCTCCCATCTGGTAGCTTATCCCTTCAGTTCTCGTTACTTTGCCTTTCCTTTTTGTATGTTGACTAAGATGCATTTTTCTATTCCAAACTCCATCCTGATGTCCCCAGATACAATCCTTACAGTCTGGATTTGGGTATCTATTTCCTTGATGCTCTTACCATAAAGCTTGATGTCGTCCATGAACATCAGATGGTTGATTCTGTTGCCTCTTTTCTTGAGTTGGCACCCTGCATCCATCTTCTGTAGTACTTGTGTCATGGGAATCATGGCTACTACGAAGAGTAGTGGGGACAGTGAGTCGCCCTGGAAGATCCCTCTCCTGATATAACCTCTGCTAGTCTTATTCCAGAGCTTGTAAGTATTGTATTCCAGTTGTGCATTGTATTTTTGAGGAAGCTGATGGTGTTTTCCTCTGCCCCATATATTTTTCAGCCATTCTATAGCCATGTGTGTGGTATCATGTCGAAGGCTTTCTTATAGTCTATCCATGCCATGCTTAGGTTGGTTTTCCTTCCTCCTACTGTTCTTCATTACCCATTTTGTCAATCCAGAAGCTGGTCTTTTGTGCCCCTACACTCCTTCTGCAGCCTTTCTGCTGGTGGGGGATGGTGTTTGTCTCCTCTAGGTAGTTGTATAGCCTTTCACTAATGATACCTGTTAGTACCTTCCACATTATTGGTAGGCAGGTGATAGGCCTGTAGTTACTAGCTATATTTCCCTTACTCTTGTCTTTTTGTACTAAGGATGTTCTTCCTGTGTCATCCATTTGGGTGCATGGTGATTTGAGATACAATGCTGGAGTTGTTCTGCTATTCGTGGGTGTAGGGCCTTGAAGTTTTGAACCAGTATCCATGGACTTCATCGGGACCTGGGGCTTTCCAGTTTGGCATTTTCTTTATGTTGGTGTCTGACTGTGTCTGTCCTGATCTCTGAGAATCTTTGTTTTATCTCCCTGTTTCTTCTTCCTTGACTTCCTGGAGCCATGTTGCATGTTTGTTGTGTGATACCGGATTGCTCCATATGTTTTCCCAGAGTCTCTTACTTGGTTCGGCTTCAGGAATTTTCTGGGTGGTTGTCTTCCCTCTTAGTTGGCTGTATAGTCTTTTCTGGTTGGTTCCGAATAGTTTGTTCTGTTGGTATCCCTTATTCCTGTTCATGTACCGCTGGGTCTTATGTGCTTTGGCCTTAAGCCTCTGTTTTACATCTTCTATTGTGTTGTTTAGTCCTCTCTCTTGTACTTTGTATTTCTCGTTGAGTTCCTCCCTTGTTTTTCTTGCTTCTTAGCCTTTTCTCTGTCATCTATTTCAGTTTACTCAAGTCAGATCTCATCACCATGATTTGCTTTTCCAGGCGCCTTTTCCAAGGAGGTTGCTGTTTTGGTTTCTGTTGGGTTGGTTGTGCTGGTGTGTTGGTGTTCGAATCCCATCAGTTCTGCTACTAATCTTGCTCCTGCATATGCCAAGTTATTTGTTTCTGTGATACGGTGGTGTGTATTATGCCCATTATTTCATTGACCTCACACTTGTTTTCTCCCTTAATTTCTTGGTGTTGCAGGCTTTCATGGAGGGGATCTTTGTTCTCTCTGTGTCTGGCTCCATCCATTGTCTAATCTTTTCTACCCATTCTGCCTCTCTGTTACTTCGTCGGTGTTTCTTCGTGTGTCGTTGTTTGATACCTCATCCTCCCTGTCGTCTTCGTGGCATCGTCTCTCAGTTCGTCTTTCATTCGTGTAATTCGTTGTCGAGTGACATTTCCCTTTCCAGTTCTTCTCTTTCTGTTGGGGAGAGCCAGTTCTTTTTCTTTATGTTCCTTACTTGGTCTGCCAGCGTCTGCTCTGTTTGGGGGTGTTTATTCCTCTCATTCCAGATGTTGACCAATCTTCTTCTATATCCTCTCTCAGTCGGGTTGCTTCTGATGTAGCATCTCCATATTTCCTTATTTTCTTCTCTTGTCCATTTCTTCCTTTTTGCTTCTGTAGCTCCAATCTCAGGCTGTTGATTACTGTCGTTGTGGTGATCAGTTGCTGGATGACGACCTCCAAGTACCTGAACCGTCTTCCCCTTCAATTGGGTTGAATACCTGGTTGCCGGACGAAGCTCCTCTGTTGCCAGAGGTTCCATTTACGTCGTTGTCGTTTATTCCTTCATTTCTTTCCATCATTGCTGAGTTTTGCTATAATTTAAACCCATAGCTGGACCTACCCCATCAGGGATAGGATCATTTACAGCTGAGTAGACTGAGGAAATTATGGTAAAGATCTTTTCCCAAGGAATCAACGCCTCTTTTCTTGAGTTGGTACCCTGCATCCATCTTCTGTAGTACTTTTGTCATGGGAATCATGGCTACTACGAAGAGTATGGGGACAGCGAGTCTCCCTGGAAGATCCCTCTCCTGATATTAACCTCTGCTAGTCTTATTCCAGAGTTTGTAAGTATTGTATTCCAGTTGCGCATTGTATTTTTGAGGAA
>NC_061100.1:1170503-1193003 GCF_015104395.2 Macrobrachium nipponense | reverse complement strand
AGGCCACTATGGTATTACCGTTAAGAATGTGAATGTAATTAAAAGTGCTTACGAGCTAAGCAGATTAGAGTTAATGTTTACTTAGTCTTTTCAAATGGAATTGCGTAAGTAGAGAACTTTAATTCGAAATGTTATGTTAATATTACTGTTTCAATTTCTCGTTAATTCTCTGACAAAAAAAAGGGGATTACACTGGAAGAAAAGATTTACATTGGGGTTTACGTTAGAATGTTCACAAACTTAAATTATGCAGATGATGTCCTCCTAATAAGCATTAAGTGTTTATATTTACAAATTTTGTTCATATATCTAGAGAGATGCACTGAAGATAATTCTAAACAAAAGAATAAAAACGAGGTAATGAAGACAGAATATGCACAAAGATCGGAACATGGGTCATTAAGTTCATTCTTTCAGTTGGAGTACAGTTATATCCACTACAGGTTCTCTTGAGTGTAAATTTAATAAGAGACTAAGGAAGGTTAATTAAACAATGGGATTCTGAATAATAAGAAAGTAAGAATGAATCTGGCACAATCTGTTTTGCTATATGGTCATGAATTATGGTATGATAATGAGTAGAATATTAGGAGTCAGATGGCAGTGGTGAGTGAGAACTCCAACCAATAAGGAGTAATATGAAAGTTCCACGTGTAGATGAGATAATGATGAAGGACAGATGGGGATGTCTTGTAGATGTCCCTCGCACCATCCCCGGGAGAAATAGTGTGTGATAGTGCCGATAGGTGGCAGTGGATAGTGTCAGCTGGGCTCCCTTGGGTACCAGTGTCAGCTGGGACCCCTTGGGTACCAAGTGTCAGCTGGGAACCCCTTTGGGTACCAGAAGATTTAGACGGACCCAGGGCCTACTTGAATGAGAACTGATAGAAGGGAGGTTGGAAAGAGGAGTGGAAGTTTTGTGGAAGTGAAAACACCAGGAAAGACGTGAGTGGTAGAATTTCACAGAGACCCCTTGAGCAGTTGCACTTTGTCGGAGGCGATGATGATTTCCTCAGTCATTTTTAGTATCCCTTCATTTACTAGGTAAAATGTAAACGTTTGTATTCATTCCACTGAGAAGAACAAAACATAAACCTTACCGGATTGCGGTTACAATTTCTGTTGGCGCTGATGTATCTTCACTCCCTTTTATTTATTTAAATAGTGAAGTTTTAACTCCAACAAACTAGGCCCATAAAATTGTTCATTATTTACACAACGATTCTCCTGATGGTTCTCCCATTTTACCTAAGGAGTTATGGGACAGTTTGCTTTTTATTGACCGTTAAATATTTATTTTGATTGTTTTATTATCGCTGTCTCTTTTCCCTTTAGATACATGTTATAGATTACATATAAAAATGTCTGTAAAAAATTGGATAAAGAATCGGGGAACGAAACTAGTTTTTTTTTTATAACACATCGAGTTTTCCCTTTTTTCTCTCGACAAAAACAGACGAATACCTTTTAAGAGGCAATTATGTAAATACGAATGAAAATATACAAAAGTGCAATCAAAGTCGTAAAAATGCTACAATAGCTTTTAAAGAGTACATCTGGCCTTCAATGGAAATTACCTGTAATTGCTTCGTGATTAATTATAGCTGAAACATATCGCACAATGAATGTTTAATGCTCTCCATAATTCCAATGCAAGTTCATTTCGTAATGGATTCCTCGTAAAGGTACTCGAGTTCGGTTGAGAAAGTGCTTGAATATTAACTGATCTTTTTATAGAAAGAAAATGATCTGAAGGTAAAGTTTAGAAACTGTTGAAGGTGTAATAATATTGGTGTCACGTATCTTCTTCAGTCTGTTGCTTATAGTTCCTCATTCTGTAATTTCAGTATGAAATGATATAATGGAAGGGTAACACGTCGTACGGAATTCCATTTGGGACACTGTTGTTCTTGGAAGTTAATTCGGCTAACCTAAACTCTCCATGTTTGAGGTCAGTTTTGCCTTATGAATTTGGCTGTTGCCGAACAGGACCTTCAAAGGCGCCCCCCCCCCCCCCCACCCCACCACCACACACACCATACTCACTCTCTCTCTCTCTCTCTCATAAATTATAAATTCAAAAGAGACGAGTAGTGTTGAACTTTCAGTCCTCATCCTTAAGTCCCGACATCACGTACTCATTGATTGACCGGTGGATAAGTCGTTAGGGAACTGGATGAATGATTTCTTTGCGTGTGTTCTATTCAGTCACGTTTGCATTAGCGGAAAGGTCTTGTTTTAAAGTTTTTCTGGAAGTTGAATAGATAAAGCTGTTGCCCTTCAAAGTAAAACAAGTCTTGGAAGTGAATGAACAACTTGAGAAGTAGTCGATTACTACTTTTTTCTCTTATTAATATATTTCTCCATATTGTGGGAGCAAACTCGCGTTTCAGATTCTATTTTGAAATAGAGAAAACGAATGACTCTCGAATGGAAAAAAACAATATATTAGTGTTTATGATGACAACTTGAAGTTTACGTTATAACCCAGTATATCATCCAGTGGACGAGCAAATTTTATACACAAATTTAACAACGCCTTAAGAGAATGGATAAAACTCAGGCCAAATTCGGACAAAAACTTGTAAAAAAAAACAGTAACCCAGAATATAACATTTCTTGTCTTTAAGACGCAGGTCTGTCTCCTTACCATCATAGGTAATTTTAATTCTAGTGTCCTTTCTATTTCATATTTGTGGTTTTTCTCTAGCGATCGTTGGAGTTAGACAATGGCATCAAAATCCCCCTCCCCTATTGACGCTTGCATAAAAAAAAAAATCAGAAACTTGAAATATGTGTAAACTTAACACCACTTTCGCAACGTAGTTGAGAATTATTGCATCCGGCCTGATGGACTTCCCTCGGATTCTTGTAATGGGATCGAGGGAGCCGTTGTAAAGCCCTGCATCTGGAATGTTACTGCCATTCAGGGGAGGAGAGGCGAGCGTTTATAATAACGAGCATTTTCTCCACCTTTCGCTCCGCGATGCTCTCTCGCGGACCCTTTGATAATCGCTCTTCACTCTAATACGCTTCCTTGAGAACGAGATGGAAAATAAATTTTAAAAAATCCTTCCTCTTCAGAACGAAAAGACATTTTGCATTACATATAATATAGTAATATATATAGATATAGATATATATATATAATATATATATATATATGAATATTTATCACATCACCGTTCGGCAGCGTCCACTGGCCGATCCTGATTTGTTCCCCGTCCAACTGGACGGTTTGGTTCGTATCCCATGGGGCGGGTACGATTATTATCGACCCTATTCCCCCTCGGTATACATATATGAAAATATATCAATTCCGAGTAGAGCGAATAGATATAAAGGACATTTGTAGCCGAATGTATAGGATAGATATATTATATATATATATATCTATTATATATAAATATATATATTATATATTATATATAATATATATTGGAAAGAAGAGGAGCTTTGGTAGCTTTCAAGATAATACTCCACCTCTGGTTCTCAGTAGCCATACCGTTTACGAAGTGCTGGATATATGTTATGATTCACATAAATTGTCTTAAGTGTTCTGCCTCACTTTGGAATCTAATCCTGGCCCTTTCGTCAGACTGTGCTGACCTAGACACGCGCAAGCATAATTAAAACCAGCAAAAATACTGGATTTGAATTGATCTTCCAACTTGAAATTGGAACTAAAGAGGTAATAAAAATGGAAAGCTAAATTAAAAGCGTCGACTTTCCCGGAAATACATAATATATAATTGCATCAGTAAGATTGATATCAATGAATTAATGTTGAAAGAAAATTCAGTTGCCTTCTAGAAAAAAATTCGCGAAAATATCAGCTGATAGTCTCATTCTGCGTCAGAGCTCAGTGATTCTAATGAAATTGTAGATATATCCCTGTAGAAATAGTATGTTATGGCACTTTTAGGTGATCAAGATTTACCCATTGAACGTAATGTAACAGTAGATGAAATGTATTTAGGGGACAAAACCTGCCCAAAAGACCCAGTGAACAAAATATACCGCATAGCAGGACAGTATCAAATTGAAAGAAACTTAAATGAAATACAATAGACAAAATATATCTAAAAGACGAAATACAGACTATGTACAGACGGCCAACGAAGAATTGGCGTAGTTTCTTAATTCATTGTTCGTTATGGAAATATTGCCATATGCAGTGTCAAGATTATTTACTTAACAATAAATTATTTTACTTAACAATAAATAACATTTCCTTTCAAAGGTGCTATACTTGAAATAAATTACATTAGAATAGAGTAGACTTACTCAACGTATTAAAGATAATCACTTTGCAAAGTCAGGAAAATAATATACTGATGGGTCCACGATTTCTAATTTTATTCTCAACTCTAGCTTCGTGACAGCATACCGAAGTATTTTGAAGAATGGCTTTGCTGCCGCTTGAGTCTTGACTCAATGTATCGTACTGCACTGGGGTGTTGTCATTTCGTCTCCTGCAGCCGATAAACAATACATCAAGGCGTTAACATTCTTTGAAAACGATGTTTAATTAAACTAATTTTGTCCTTTGATGAATAAAATAATTTGCATGACACATTTAGTGGGCCTAAATTGGACTTCTGATTTTCACCCATGATTAGCCTAGGTCTATTTTCAGCAGTATACACTCTCGGATACGTAATATAAATGAATATTTAAATCGACCAATTAATACATATATATATATATATATATATATATATATATATATATATATAGATATATATATATATATATATATGACTAATGCTTTATTTGATTATTCCCGTTGTTCTTGTTTTATTAGCCATGTTCGCCTTTCTTCTTATCCTTTTCATAATTGCTTAACATAATTAACTCAGACCTAGCTATTCAAAGTCAAAAAGCAATAATAAAAAAATCAAACGTATATAATTCAGTCTTATTTTTTATCGAATTCCTTGCATATCATCCTGTTTCATTTGGACACGTTGGAAAGCTGTGGGAGTCAAAACTGACGAATACATTTAGAAAGGCTTACATTCATTAAAGCTTTCTTAGGTTGATCTTTCTTCTAAATAGAAATTAATTCAAATTAGTTTCACATGTATACCTAGACCTACTACCATAAGCATATTATAAGTAGCTGAAAGGATAAGAAATATGAAAGGTGACGTTCTCGTTTAAGTCTATTTCATATGTTTTTATTTATTTATTTATTTTTTTTTTTTTTTTTTGTCAAGAAAAACCTACTGCTTTAATCAAGGGTTGCTCTTTGACGGCTACAGTGTGTAACAAGAGTGTATGCACATAATATGGGGAATGAAAGATGAAGTTTCTTTGAACAGAAAATATTTTATAAACATGCATTTTAAGGCGTCCGTTGTTGGTGCGTGGAATTTTAAAATAACAGTTATCATTACTGATGCTTTCACGCGACGGAGTTCGTAGCAATAAGTCGGAACGAGTCGCCTAAAGTGTAGAAGAGAGCGGAGGTGGCGTATAGGAGTGATGGAGGGATTAGGCCAACGTTAATAAAGTATCTCCCAATAAAATGTATTCTTTAGGTTTTGAAGAAAAAAAAATGCATGCATCATTGAAACTGTTTCCTCCCTATCCATGGTATTCACTGGCCACCGATAAAAAACAAAACAAAAAGAGTAAGCCTAACTGAATCTCTCATCCATCAAAGATAAGTTTGCTTATTCATTAGACAACTATCAAAGATTTCAAGTGTAGATTTAAAAATCTCTTCCTCTCCATCTAAATTATTCATCAGACACCAGTCATAAGCGTAGAGTAGTCATGATTCCTGGTTCAGCAATGTCGTGACGATGCACTAGAATTCAAAATTCTCAAATGAATGTTGCTCAGCAATGTTTTACACTACTGTACTGACTTGCTCTCTTGTGGTGCGTTGAGGTGTTCCACCTATAGGCCCATGTTCTAAATTTTGCCGTTCTTTAAACAATCTGATTCATCTATGTATGATTCTCTCCGGTTTATTAAGCTTTCTTGATATCTCTCCAACAGGAACTTGCACCGAATGCAGTGCAATAATTGTTTCTCGCTCATCGAGGATGTTATTAGACCGATAAATGACATGACATTAAAAAGCAATAGAGTGAGGTGGCTGGTTCACACTGTTAAGATATCGTTTTTTTTTCTTTTTGTTTTTAAATTTGATAGCATTGATAGCATTTTGTGAGATTCCAATGTTTTCTAATAAAATTTAACAAATGGGAATAGTTCAACTACCTTCAACTTAATATTGAAATGATAATTTAAGAACTAAGGTTATTGCGATACTACTAGTGACAGGTGTCTCCTATCTATGCTATATGGAAAATAGTTTTACACAATAACATAACATAATGTTCTAAAGATATCAGTGACTGTTTTTAACGTCATTACATATGATTTCTTCCATCTTTGAAAAGAAAAATCGATAAATAAGGCATGAATCGTGGGTCAGGCAGGTGAACGAAAAATTATGAAACTCTGCCATGAGTTGTTTGGCCGACAGTACCTATTAGAACTTACAAAATGAACTGAATGAACAAATTTTATTTACACACTGTGAAACAATGCTCAGTAAACAAAATATACTCCAAAGACAGAAGGGTATTATAGGTTTAATGCCTGTGTGTAACTAAACTGAATCCATTGGATTCCGCTTGTACAGTGGATAAATTATAGCCTATACAGTTGTTACTTATTGTAATTTTTGTATAGCCTAACCAGCGAATACAGTTTTCGAGTTATTACATTGAGTAAGTTTTGTCAATTGGTGCATTTTTTGTGTAGTGGATAATTTGTTCACCGGGCACATTTATTCCATAATGTTTTTCAACAGGCGCCATTGCCTAATTAAGAAAAAATGGAGACCTTGGATATTGTTATACAACTTCCGAAGGTTTGGAAACAGCGACTGGTCCATAACTCTCAGTGGATTTATCATTATTTTCATGATATCAGCAAACATACTCACTATATGCCAGTTGTAAGCAATGTTACACTTTTGCATTTTACATGGATCGACATCACGCTTTTAGATGGCAGCAATGCGTGTTTTTAGAGAAGACGATAGACACTAACATGCAAATCATGAATACCATCAATACTAACTCTGGAAAATGGGTTTAGATGGCGAGTATATATGTTTTACTGAAGTACATTGTGCTTACCCTTTCAATATTTATGATTTATCAATAAATGTGACCAGTATGGTTTTGTTTTTTTATTGTACAAACTAGTGCGTTTCCTTACTTATACAGTTATTTGTACTGCTTGATTTGCACAAATATGTTATGTTGATGCCCTTTGTTAGTCGAACATTCTTACAAAGCTAAATTATATTGTGTTTGTATACGCTTATGATCATGTTTCGTTCATAAATTTGAAGTTGTAAATACGCGTGAACTACTTACATGTCTTCGTCAAGTTCGGTATGTGGTAGATCTCATAAATGAATAATGTGTCATATAATTGACGCAGTGTAATTGATCATAATGTACAAATTGTATTCACTAAATATAATGAAAGGTCGGTGACCCACACTCTAATCCAATTTGCATTTTGGCACTCGGTGGCCCAGCCATTTCGTGCATATTTCGCTTCCAGTACGCCAGCTGTAATTTAGTTGGTTCTGCACGAAACGACAACGCATTTGCCCTCCTCTTGCTTCAACAGAAGTCTCGCAATGCAGCCTGATAAAGTGATGGTTGTTCCTGATGTATCATATGATTTTACTCGTCTCTGATGTTGCATTTTTAATAGATCTAATGGGGAGTTGATGTCGTAATGGCCTGTTATATATTTTCTTGTTTAATCTTGCCTCTAACGGTTCTTTCGAAGTAAATTCATGGAAATTTTTATGCATGAATATACTAAATTCATGTATTTTACTGAAGATGATTTTTTTCCAAGTATCTCATGTAGTAAGTTTTATACAATTTAGTAACTGCTTCTTTTTCTACCTGATCTTTGCGGTTTGAAAATAAATCAAATGGGGATTTTTATGCTTCAGTTTTATAATTTAAACCCGTTTTTTTCCAGTTTGATTTTCTCAAAATAATTGTTATGGAATTTCGGTTTTGATAAATAATGCAACAATTGATGTTTTATAACCACTGGACTACGACGTGAAGTAATGCTTTATAGTGTTGTTATTATTGTAATAAATCTTTCTGCTTTTTCCAGCATATTGTAGCCTATGACCTATTTTTAGGGGTCAAAATTTTAATTAAATGCAAAAGTTTTCATTTTTTTCCTCTCTAAAAGGAAACTGGTATATATATATATATATATATATATATATATATATATATATATATATATATATATATATATATATATATATATATATACATATATAGAGAGGCCTTTGGACCTAATGAGTCACACGTGTCGAGGGTCTCTTTTTAGACATTTTTACATGAACGCTTTTCAAGGTCTCACAGGTCAGTTAAAAGTTCGGTATTTTTTATGAAATTTAGCAGGCAGGTACTTTGTGGGTATTAGCTAATTTACCAATATATTTTTACCTTGGCCTATTTTCAAAGATCAACTGTCAGTTGTAAGTTAAATGTCTTATTTCAAACATTTCTGAATCTGATGAAATTGGCAGCTAGATACCTTGAGTAGTGGCGTTTGCTGTACCGAAATGTGCAAAGGTTACTGTGCCTCAGCGTGTAATATGGCGGGGAAGGGACCTCAGTTCAAATAATCATTTGAGAAGCCGTGTAAAGATGCCATCAATTCCAAGGGTAATGCAGGGAAGAGGAGTGAAGGCCACAGACGTCTTCAAGCATAATGTGAAAGGAGAGTGACAACAAAGTACGTAATCACTTATGAAAAGTTTCAGCAAGATAAACGAGCACTGAGGAAGAAATGCTTAGGTTTCCTCAGTCTCTCAAGTGTTATGATACAGAGGAGTGATGCCTGGCCCAAATGAGCACTTTTGAAGAATGTAAAAGCCACATCAGTTTCCAGGCTTAATTTGGAAGGAGAGTGACAAGGCAATTGAAATAGACGCCTAAGAATTGGAACTTTTTGTCGCGGTTGTCAAGAGCAGCTATTGATGCACGGGAAAAGAAATAAACGATAACAAGGATTCTGTATTTTGAAGTTTAGATGAAACTGTATTTGATGATGATGCTAATAACTAAAATGACGTTTATTACTTCTGATTTTTCGTATCGCGAAGAAAAAGGTAATACTGTTTATTTTCTTCAATTCAAGACCTCATAACTCATGAATAAAATTTATATAATAGTACTGGATTCTAAAACTAATTATTAAAAACGCGTGGAATGTCTGCTATTGATTGCAGCATTACATAATCTCTGTAACTGTCAGCAATACTGAATGCAAAAAAAAAAAAAAAAAAAAAAAAGCATTATGCACTGAGAAATCCCAACGACTAGGGCTGGAGAAAATAGACGAATTTACATCCTGATGTTGGGTAATGATAAAGTTTCCTTAAGCGATCATCATCGAATTGAGACGAAGCTGTTCCGAGTCTTTGAAAAGAGGCTATGAAGATATTCATTACCACCTCGGCTTCTGTCACTAATAGCAATAGCAATTTTCACTTCAGTAAAAAAAAAAAAAAAAAATCCAAAGTAAAAAAAAAAAAAAAAATTTCCCGCTGCTGAGGGGATCTCAGAGGAGAAGTTCAGTACGATTAAACAACATTTCAGCTATATATATTTATTTCTCTGAGGACCACAAGTACCGCATTCCCGAGGAAGCCAGAGCTTGTGACAGACAGACGCCTCCGTGCGAGAAATTTTTCAGTGTTATAATTCTTCATATGTGACAGACGAAGTCCCGAGAGAGATTTTCGCAGAATTTAGTTAATGCCGGAACGTGGGGAGAGAGAGAGGGAGGGAAAAAACTTTCCCAGAATTTCAGATAGATGTAATGACTCGGAGTATGAGGACTCGCATTGCGTTCCATATTTATGCTTTTAAAAAATATATCTCAAATATTTTATATTTATATTCTTGAATAGTTTCCGTAGTCAGTTTATCGGATAGGTTCTATGTTTATGAGCTAAAGATTGGTAAAACAGTATGCAATAGTATCTAATATTTATATAGAAAAATTATTCTACTTTTATTTCGAAGAAAATCCCAAAGACGAAACGAAAAATACAGAAGCTTGAGACTGATAATGAAAGCCCTGTCTTTTATCGTTTTGAAATAAGTGCAGGGTGTCCATAAAGTCCCAGTACCATTCTGCGCAATAAATACTTGTAATGGTACTGGGACTTTATGGACACCCTGTATGTCGCTCTAGTTCGCTTATAACAACGGGTGCAAAGAAATGCCAAGGACTGACGAAGAGCAAGAAATAACTAATATTTTTCTTGGAATTCCAAATCACAACGTGTAATTTAGATGCATCACCCAGATGTCATGATGTTCATTTTCACCCAAATGATACAGAAATTGGTCGGAAGAGGCAGTGGGAGAGTTACTGGTGATTTATACAGGAACACTTCAGGATGCCACCATCTGCAGTACGTCACATTCTCTGTTTTCTTCCGGACTTCTTGATAATGCTTCTCTGTTTCAGTAACGTGTGACTTGAACTGAAACTAAAGGAACCTGGTGTAAAATAAGCTTAGAAGTTTTATTTGTTTATCTTTCGAAATTAATTTAGTGACGAATATATTGATTTATGCTTTAAAGTCTTCATCTTAACCCAGTTACATGCTTTTTCATTCATTGTAATACGTGGAACACCTATTAAATTATTTTCTCGATCTTTTTTGGTATTTGGTATCTTTCCACAAGGAGAATATTAATAATATTATATATATATATATATATATATATATATATATATATTATATAGGTGTTATATATAAGTAGTATATATATGTGTATATATATATATATATATATATAGGATTATATGTATTTACTATAAATATAGTAAGTATATAATACATACATATAATATACAAATATATATCATATATATATATATATATATATATTGGTTATATAGATATAAATATTAGGGATAGTATTATATACTATATATATATATATATATATATCTATACATATATATATACATATATATATATATATATAGTATATATATATAATATATATATATATTATTATATATATATATATATATATACATATATTATATAATTATATATATTCGGAGATACATGTCCTAATATAATTCGCTCTCGCGGGGTGTAGTAGGTAACGCTTCACTGGACGTTTCCGGGTTGAAAGGATTCCATAGGTTCGCGCCCTGGTCCAGGCATCTATATGAGAAAAAATTATTCGGTTAAGCATATATGATATAGAATTCCGAGGGTAGAGAGAATAGATATTAAAGGACATGTATGCTAAGATATGTAATATATGAATCACGGAAATGGTATATAGACTATATATATATATATATATATATATATATATCATATATATATATATCCATCACAGTCCTCCAATTTGAGTGGGTTGTGTTTATAGTGTGGGGTTCCGGGTTTCATCCTGCCTCCTTAGGAGTCCATCACTTTTCTTACTATGTGCTCTGTTTCTAGGAGTACACACTTCTGCATGAGTCCTGGAGCTACTTCAGCCTCTAGTTTTTCCAGATTCCTTTATTATTACTTAATAATAGTAATGAGAATATTCTATTATTATTATATTGTTATTATACTTCGGTTTTTTCGGAAGCAGGCTTTAAGGGGTCTGGGGCATTTGATTTTAATTGTTATTGTTTCTTTAATTTTAAATTGAACTTCATCTACCCTTTTCCACAAGGCTTCCCTTTTAACGCTTTACTGGAAAGATTGTTATGAAATTTTGCCTCTTCAGCAGTGTTTATGAACAGTGTTTTCCATTTGAATTGTTTATTGACATCATTATAAATTCCGAAGTAATATTTATTTCCCAAATTTTCAAATCACCACCGTTCCGAGATTATCATTTTATGTAAGTCTTCCATTGATTTATAATAAATATTTTTTATGGGGAACTATGTAAAATCATTAATCATGATTTACTTGCTGTTCATCCAAAGATGATACCAGCAATCCGATGATTATGAGATCATTAATTCAGATATGAAGAAATATTTTATCCTTTGGTGGCTTCTCGGGTCATTTATCAGTTTAATTGCCCTTGATGTGACCTTGGAAAATACCTGAGCTTCGACTACCCCACGTTCTTGAAGGTGAGACTAGACCCATCGTGGTTTGGTTTACCGAATGGACGTGAAACTATGAAGGCCTGAATGTTCAAGCCTCAGAGATAACGGTAGGATAAGAAAATACAACATTGAACTAAGAATGGATGAAATTGTCCACCCTTCAATCGCTGTTCATTAATTGATGATTACTTAGTAGAATACCTAGTCCACCTTAACTCTCGTTATCTCTTGTAAGTTTTCATTGGATCCTAACAAACCATAAGTATCTCACTCCCGTAGGCATTACTGCAGGGACTTTGCAGCGTCCCTTCGGCCCCTGGCAGCAACCATTTTAGTAACCTCCGTTCATATTCTCTCTCGTCCATCTTATTCCCACCCTTTCCTAACAACTGCTTCAACATTATCTTCAGCACTGAATGACCTCGTCGGTCCCAGCGCTTGACGTTTGGCCTGCATTTCATACTCCAGTTCTTAAGTGCCTCTCGGTCTTCACTTTCCAACCTAAACGGAGTACTGTTCTTTGTAATAGGTTTTCGTTTCGTATTTTGTCTTCCATACTTTAGTATTCATTTAATGTTGGTTTTATATCTGAGTCTGTTTTAGCTTGAATTTTATTTTATTTTATTTTTTCAGCTTTTAGAATGGAACGAAGAATGCCTAGAAGCGTAAAACATTATATGTATACTCACACACATATATTATATTAAATATATATATATATATAATATATATATATATATATATATATATATATATATATATAATATATGTGTGTGAGTATACATATAATGTTTTACGCTTCTTGACATACTTTTGTTCCATTCTAAAAGCTGGAAAAAGTAAAATAAAAAATATTAAAATATATATATATATATATATATATATATATATATATATATATATATAAAAGCATATATATATATATATATATATATATATATATATATATATATATGTATATATATATATATTATATATATATATACATATATATATAATATTATATAGCCAAGGCCACAGAAAAAATAAAAGAAGGAGCATCAAGCTCATTCGTGTTATTTCAGCACATTTTCGCATTGTACCTCGAAAATGTGTTGAAATTGACAACAAAAGCGCTTGGTACTGCTTTTATTTTTCTTGTGGCCTATGCTAGATATAATGTCAAGCGCTATTAATGACATATATATAAGCATATATATAGGATATATATATATATATATATATATATATATATATATCATATATATATATATATATAATATATAGCCATGATCCTTCGCCGTGTATTTATTCAAATCGTGCCCTAAGAAACATTAGGTTTTGTATGTGCTTCATGTTCGGATTCAATGTTAGCAGGAGGAAGCTTATCTAAAAGTGTGAACAAATTGCGACGTTGGGTCTTTGATGATGATAATAATTAATAATAATAATAATCTAATAATAATAATAATAATAATAATAATAATAATAATAATAATATAGATCTGTTCTGGAACATATTAATCGTTAAAACCGGAGTGAATGTAATCAGTTACTTAACGTAGGAATTGGTTTCACGGTTGTTAAAAAAATTTTCGCAAGTTGTGCATACACTTATTTTGTAAAAATGAACAATAAAACATATACACGCAACAGAGACGTTGCACAGATAAACCAATAAAACGTTGTGTATATTTTGTAGATGACAGCACAAATTTTACAGATATATTAGTACTGTCTGTTTTAGGAATGCAATTTATGTATCAGTGACTATGTCATAAATGCGTAGTAATGGAACGAGTTCTTTCAGATAGGGGGCAATCATGGTATAGACTAATACACTAAAAGCGCGTTTCTGATATTGATACAGTGGTTGATGCTTGAGCTACACTACATTATTGCAATTTTGTTTATCTTTTCCTTAATAAATACATTTGCCACGAATCTTTCGTGTTATTTAATAGGTGCTACAACTGTATTTAGCGAAATAATGATAAAGCTGATGATGATCAATATTATTATTATTATTATTGTTACTCGAACTGCATCCAGTGGCTGACATTATTCAAACGTTGAATGTATAAGTAGAAATTCGTACCCAACTCTGATTTTAATTTTAATGAAGCCCCAGTGCAATATGCTAGCAAATGGATTTTGTGCATTAATATGTTGTCAAGTTAATAATGATCGGTATAATTAAACGAAATATAAAAGAGTGGACGCACTTGTTTCCTTGTACAGAACAGTTAGATATAGAGGTTAATCTTTAGTTACCAATGAATGCTAGTAAGTGAAAATAATGAAATATTGTAGTTTTGATTGTGTTCTAGCGAGAGGTGAACATTGGAGCATTATAAATGTTCAAAGAAACGAGGCAGAAAGGGAATGGACAGAAAGTAGATTGCAAAAAACGATGCAACTGGAGCCGAAGGGCCTCTGCTAAGAACGGTTAGTGCCCCCCCCACCCCCCACCCACCCACCCACCCACTAGACTCCAGGGCGTGTCGCGCAGGGATGAATATTGTGTGCCCGGTTGAATAACTACGACGTAAATTGCCTCAGATTTTATACATTAAAGTATATTCGAATAAATAACGGGGATGTCGACTATTAGATGAATTGCATATTTTTTATTTTATGGCTGGATATCGTGATATCGTAATTAACAATTACGTATTGGATGTTAAATTATGTGTACGCTCGTGTCGAAACTATCGAGGTGATCGATGCAGAAGACGGAAATAAATTACAAGAAAAATTCTTTAACGTTTGCTTATTTTCCTGTTTCACTTTCCGAGTGATAGATATGGAATCTGCTGGAAGAAATGTGGCCACATATGTGCAGATTGACAAACCTAACTGAGTGACATCTGCTTAAACATGCAAGGGCGCCTCTGTATGGATGTATGTCAGAGTCAGAAGGTATTGTTCTTAATCTTTTATCACACTGAACCCGTGTAGAGCATTTGTTTAGTGGCAGTTTCTTTTCAACGCAGTAAAACGCAAGATCCATCTACGAAGTTCGGAGCGTTTCTCATTATGATTTTTTTTTTCTTTTTTCTTTTTTCTTTTTTTTATCAAAGTTCAACTCAGAATCTGCCTTCATCCGTTGTTTTTCGTCTTTGTAAACGAAATCGAAAACGCCGTTTAGCAAAGACGTTTTCTTGGAAATCGCCGAGAGAAAAAAATAATATAACTTTGTAAAAGGTGAAGTTTTATTGTAATTTCTCTTTCCACGAATCTTACCATTGAAACAACACCAAGCAAAGAGGGAATTCTTAGAATTCTCTTGAGAATTTAATCACTTTCTCTAGGGTCTTTTATTTTTTCTTATGATTTTATTGTATGAATGTCTTTTTCATTCTTTTCCCCAACACACTTTTGTTCTCAAATAAGGATTTAAGGATTTGCATATGTATTTATATATATATATATATATATATATATACATATATATATATATATATATATATATATATATATATATATATAGTATATATGATGTATGTGTGTGTGTGTATTTATATGTGTGTTTTCTTGTGTACACACACACACACGCTCACACACACACGACTCACACACACACACACACACACACATATATATATATATATATATATATATATATATATATATATATATAGAGAGAGAGAGAGAAGAGAGAGAGAGAGAGAGAGAGAGAGAGAGTTAATGATATCGACATAAGAAGGGCAGTTGAGAGGCTTAGGAATTGACGGGATTATAAATGAGATGCTTCAGTACAATAATGAATGCGTGATTGAGTGGCCGACCGGTATTTGGAAGAGAGAAAGTCTGAATTAATGGGCAAATGGAAAATTGTTCCATTGTGTAAAGGTAAAAGTGTTAGGGGAGTCTAAGAATAGGACCATGACTTTACTTAACATACCCAGAAATATGTAAAGTAGGTGATGAAGAAAGGAATAGTTTATGTTTCGACCCGTAAGAAGACATTGGAATCGAGTATTTGTTATGAAGGGTTTGTGAACAGTTGAGATGAAAGCTAAATAAAGCTGATGATAGAATTGATAAGGTGGCAATGTGGAGGGTGTTGCAGATGTATCGTATAGAGGATAGGTTGCTGAGTTCACTTGAAATAGAACTGTAGCATGTGTTGTGGCTTGTAAGCAAGTCATAATTAGTTGAGTAATGGTTTCAAAGAAGGATGTTTTAAGTCTCCATAGCTGTTTAACATTTTTAGGGGTTGACGGGAGAAGTCAGCAAAAAAGAACATCTGGTGTAGATGCTCAGTTGTGGGATAAGAAGAGAGGTCGTGAGTGGATTGTCAGGTGGCTGATGTTTGCAGATTATGCGGAACTTGTTGGGGATATTAAAGAGAAACTGTCCAATATAAAGAAAGTTCATTAGTGTTTGCCAGAGGAGAAATTTGAGAGTAATTATGAGCAAAAGTAACTCCATAAGGGTCATGCGAACCAGGAAGATAGATTGGTGAATGGGCAGTTGGGAACGAAGCATTGGTATTTGGAAGTGAATATTTTGAATAGTGGAAGAATTATGTGCGTTACTCAAAAAGGAACAGCTAGTAAAGAAGCGGAGTAAGTGCAAGAGATTGAAGAACGCACTTGGGTTGCCATTGCAATCCAAGTTTAGCATGTATGAAGAGATTGTTGAAAGAAAGTTCCTGAGCTTCCTGAACCAGACACCAAGATCCCACCAGTCTTCTGAGAGCGAGGAATCAAGCACCAAACACCACTGATGACTTATCATTGCCAGGACCCCAAGCTTTCCAAACTTCATGGTACCACAGACCTAAATGATTCATCTGACGTAACTGTCTGTCCACCTTTTCGTATCCTGCCAAACTAGAGAGTGCAACCTAAGAGAATTTTTCAAACATGAAAACCAGTAAAGCTTCTTGAGACAAATACAGAGTCTTCATCACTTTTCATGGGACATTTGCATGGCAATAGACAAGCTTATTATAACGATTCTAGCAACAAAATATGTATTTTCACTAGCATGCATATCTCTTCTCTCGGAATCTCAAGAGCCTTCTGTTCCAAAACCTCTTGATGCTTTGATCATGGACAGTGCCTGGAAAATATAACTTATATATTTCTTGCTGATGAGGAGTAAAAAAATGACTATGAGGAAAGCAGTCGTTGTGCCAATTTCACCAACATCAGCATAGAGGAGTTGGCCCCTTGTTTTATTAGGGAGTCAACGCACTAATATTCTTACAATGCCACCTATGCAATTAAGGAGGCCTACAAGCCTCCGATAACTAGTGTTAATGGCATGTACATTGCAGTAATTGCCATATATACCTTGGAGGAGGACATTCGTGGATTCCTACCTGCAGCAACTTTGTTTTTGCTGAAGGACGAGAGATGAGGCAAGGCTTAACTCTTAGCGCACAAGCAGCGGTCATACAATTTAATCCCACCAATCAGGGCATCAGCCCTAAAAGCAAACCTCAGTGCCCTTCTAAGCGGGCATGGTCAAAAGAATTGACATAATGTACATGCAAGACACTGGTGGCGGAGGGAGTAAGTGTATAAAGAATGGGCTGTTCTGTACCTCATTTGGTAATTGTATATATAAAAAATTATATATGCATATATGTATACACACATTTGCAACTGTCAGGAGAATTAATAGTACATTATATATGTTTTCATATCAAAATCATTATTGACATGGCAAAACACATAAATTACTATCACGATCAACTTAATCGGATATACAGTATATACAAAAGTACATCGTCAAATGCCACATATCAATGGCTCATGTAACGGTCGTCTTGGAAAATGGCCGTCATATTGGAATTTCAGTTGGCTATCACTCCATCACAATTTAAAATAAAATAAATGTTTCAGGCAAATTTCAAGCATTCAAGCATTCATCATCGTTTTAACGAATGTATTTATCTGGTCTACCAATATAAAGGACTTTAGGTCTGTATCTCTTGGAAAAATGCAAATTATCCTGAACTTGCGACATTCATTTGACAGTGAGTGGTAGCTCTTATGTGAAGGATGTCATATTTTATTTGGGTGTATTTTGATTCTAAGTGATACAGACAAAATAATAATCCGAAGGTTGGCAGATTGAAGTTTTGTATATTGCCTAAAATAATACGATGAAATGATTTATATTATGTGGTGAATGGTTCACTGCGCTAGTAGCCATAAAGAATCAAAAGAAAATAAAAAAATCAAAATATGAATATATGAGGAGAATAGGCATGAAACGAAAGTTCATGAATGTGTCATCGAGTGTAATTATCATCTGCTCAATCGAAGTCCTTCAGAAGTCGTCTCTCGCTTCGCGAATTGGTGCTCTCATGAGATAAAAGGTGTAGTCTTATGTGAAATAGCATCGAAATTTTACTCTCTCTCTCTCTCTCCTCTCTCTCTCTCTCTCTCTCTCTCTCTCTCTTCTCTCTCTCTCTCTCTATACTCTCTCCTCTCTTCTCTCACCTCTCTGTCTCTGTCTCTCTCCTCTCCTCTCTCTCTCTTCATTAGCCATGGAAGACGCATTTCCAGGTCGCGAGAACATTAACCTAAAGCCTCATTAGGTCAGTGTCGTTAGTTCGTCGACTGTCTCATGCCATACTGAAATAAAAAAAAAAAAAAAAAAAAAAAAAACTTTAATTATGTTTTCGTTTCTAAGTGCATTTTTTTTAACGAACTGTGGTCCAAGGTAATTGAAGCGCAGGAGAGTGCCAACTAAAAATGAGCGCTTTCTTTTTCACCCCGTCTCTTTCATTTTCATTTTATTTGTGTGGTTCTGCACTTTCTCTGGACAATAACGTTTCTGCTCTCCACAAAAATCTTTTGAAAATTATCTATCACGTGATTGTGAAAGGTCACTTTCTCAACACATTTTAATCATTAATCTCTGGTTTTTCACGCCTGGTTTTGTAATTCGGTGCTGCAGCGACTAAGGTCATCGATGGCCAACACTCGTAAGAGACTTCGAAAAGGACACGACACCCGATTCAATATTCAAATGGAATCGACAGAAAAGGTAAACGAAATGTGGCAGTCAGACTTGTAAGGCTGACATTTCCTCATTCAAACCAGTAAATCAAGTGACTCGGAAGCTACGTTTAAACATTTCCTCCCTGGCATCCACTCTCCCTCCAGAACAAGGCTTCTTATCCTCCCTGGAGTAGTTGCTCGTATTCACCACCCTACTCTCCTTAAATTAATTTTCATTTAAATGAAAGAGATACTCTGTTGCTGTCTTACCAAGGCTTGAATGAATTAAACTGAAAGTTGTATCTAAAGAGTACTGGCAGGTGAAATTGGACATTTTTCACATTTTGAAAATATTGATTCTAAGATTATATAGATATGCAGTGCAGAAGAAAAGGTGCTGAAAACATTGTCTCATATTTAACATCAGAATAGTCCTTATCAGCAAATTTCATATACTAAGCTAGTGCATTGCCACTTTCATTTCGTAATTCGTGAAACTCGTGAAAACCCACAATCATCACTCATCAGTTGTTTTTCCCTGCTATTCTTTCCCATTCTTCTTCTGTTTTACCCTTTTTCAATTAATTTTCTTGCTCAGATTCTTGACCGAAAATTTTCAGTAAGGACGAGGTATGAATTATTTGCCTGAAATTGAAGTTCGTCGCAATATACGAGTCGACCTTCTCCGTAGAAAATCGATTGGCAAGAAAGACACTGGGGAGAAACAAAGAGAAAGTTCTTCTATATCCGTGCACCATACATAGCCATGTTGCGAGTCGGCAACCTGTTTTGACGATTTTCCCTCTCTGCGTATTTATCATTTATTTTGTGATAATGCGCAGCTCCCCTTGTCGTACTCCCTGAAGGGCTTGTTTTCCTTTGCTGCTCAGTGATTCCCTCTCTCTCCCCTCTCGTAATGAGACAAAACTTTCCAAATAATAACAGGATTTTTTTGTCTTTGGGGAAATGATTAGATTCTCCACGCCCCCGTCTCTCACCAGAAAGGGAAAATGAGGAAATTAACACCGTTCATTTCTCATATTCATCGTCTGTGAAAGTGAGCTAAACAGTTTCCATGTTGCCCATATTGAAGCTAAGCTGGAAAAGCTACGTCAGTGCATTACCTATATAACAGGTTATTATTTTAACGAGGTTATATCCGTGTTATTTTTGCCCAAATGAATACATTAATTAAACTTAACTTGAATTATTAATGGCTTCAGTAATCAAGAAATCAGATTGTTCATAACGTTTAGATAATATGTAATGTAATTCGAAGAACTTCATCTTCAGGTTGAGAGAAACAAATGAAAAGAATAAGGAAGATTCCTTTCTTACTTTGAAGCTTCTTCAGGAAAGAAAATTAAAGTCTGTTCTGAGTATATGATAGATGTGTTCGTCAACTGATTTTTTCTGAATATTCAATTCATTAAATAGTTCGAACTCTCAGTAACATTTTCAGTGTCCTAATGTTAGAGCGGTAAACTGCTCAGTGGTGGGAATTCCTCTTTGGTCTATTCTTGGAAAGGATAAATAATAATTCTCAGTACAATTAAAGAGACTCACGGCTTCCTAAATTGGCATGCAAATGTCAATGATATCAGTGATGGTAACTAAAAATATAACATGAAAAGATTTTAAAGCAATCTGCCTTTCATATCATTTGGGTTAAAATCCCGTCCAGTATCATTCTCCTTTTATGTATTTAGTATAATCAGTAGAATCCTTCCTACCTAGCAAAGGGACCAAGATTCTACTCTGTGGGGGGGGGGGGGGGGGGCGGGGGGGGGGGGGGGGGGGGGGGGGGGGGGGGGGGGGGGGGGGGGGGGGGGGGGGGGGGGGGGGGGGGGGGGGGGGGGGGGGGGGGGGGGGGGGGTTACACCCGTACAGGGCCAAAAATGGCTGTCCAACGTCCTCTGGCCGTGATTTCAAGTATTTTACACACACACACAAACGCATATATATATATATATATATATATATATATATATATATATATATTGTCCGTGTGCTTAGGTGAATTAGTTACACCATCTCAAGAGAGTTTATAAGATTTTTTTTCTTTTTAAGGAAATACATTGGAAATTATTTCCTACGTGAACAGACAAGGAGGAGGAGGAGGAGGAGGAGGAGGAGGAGGAGGAAGTGAAAGAAGAGAAGATAAGACGAAAGGACAGTGAGGACAAAGGAAAGGGGGAGAACCAGGAAGGAAGATGGGAAAAGAAGCGGAGACCAAGAATGGCCAAGAAAGAGGTAGATGTTTGAAGAAAGGAAAGTGGAAATCATTGCCAGTGTATTTCTTTAAAAACGAAACAAAAAGTTCTAATTAACTCTCGAGAAAGAGTGCAACTAACTCAGCTAGGCACAATGGGAAAAGTTTCTATAACACCCTTAGCTCAAAGATGTCATTTACCAAGATGAGTTCGTTCCACTGCCATTTGTAGTTTTTATTTTATTTTTATTTATTTGTTTTACTGCATTGCTCTGCTTTGTTATCGAGTGACATCCCCAGACTGACTTTACCCTTCTAACTCGTTTCGCTTTTGCCAACGTCTTTGTCTCACCTTCAGCTCTTTTTCCCCGAAGCAAAAACCACATAGTATTTGCTGTGGTTGCCCCTTTACATGACTTGACAATGATGACTGCTGTTTTCGCACTATGCATACAAACATACATATATACTTAAATACATGCATTTATTTATGTATGTCTATGTATATGTACTTTGCACCTATGCACACATACCAAGCTGCACCGACATTGCCTATGCAGCTAATCATCCCAAGCATATTCTGTCTGTTCTATGTCTGTTCTCTCGGGGACGACCTCCTCCTGGAGGGTCTGTTGTAACTCGGTCACTCTTTATCTTCTCCCAAGAATCTCTTTTGCTCCTCCTGCCTTTGTGTGCCCAGCCACTGATACCGTCATACCCTAAGTGGAAACTTTTCATGCTTACCGCCCGGATTGTATTCGGTGTTTTCTTCTCTGCGATAACATCGTGGCATTTTTTCATCAGAGTTTGCATTTCCTCCTTGATGGTTACTTGGTGGTTTTGTTCCCTGTTGAATATCGGTTATTTTCCTTACACGAAAAATCTTGGTATATCGTAAGAAATCTTTTATGAAGCTCTGAATGCCTGTTATCTTAGTTTTTTTTTTA
This sequence comes from Macrobrachium nipponense, assembly GCF_015104395.2. Classification (NCBI taxonomy): domain Eukaryota; kingdom Metazoa; phylum Arthropoda; class Malacostraca; order Decapoda; family Palaemonidae; genus Macrobrachium; species Macrobrachium nipponense. The sequence continues at coordinate 1,170,726 of NC_061100.1, read as the reverse complement.
TTGCTTGCTTTGTATCTTTTTTCTTTTATCAGGTTTGTATTTTGTATCAATCATTCCAAGTTTTTTGTTCGATGACTTGAGCCTTTTACTAGATCGGATATCCTGATATTTTTTTTTATTTCCTTTTATTCTATGGTTTGAATTTTTCTTGGATTACTCTAGTGACTTATTCCATTGGGTATCCATTCACTCTGAATAATAGCAAAAGCCATCATAAAACATT
>NC_061100.1:1093003-1168003 GCF_015104395.2 Macrobrachium nipponense | reverse complement strand
TCCCTCTCGCTATTCCTCACCATCGCAATGGGCCTCTTTATTTTTTTGAAAATCTACTTATTCGTTTTTCTCGTGAAAGGGAAATAAAATATTGTTTTCCAAATGATGACCACGTTAAAAGGAAGTGCGGTTTTCCTTTTAGTTCATATGTTCTGAAATCACTATTACCCGAGGAATAAATTAATGGTGTTCTTTTTGCTTTTAACAGCAAATATATATTTGTTATGGTTATTGATAGATTTTTAAATGTTGCCATGCATCAACTACTACGACCATTCCAGAAACGACATCCAAGCGAAGTGCGCTGTGTTTGTGTCCGTGACGCAAGTGATGGCTCTTTTGTTTGGCTTGTGCAAACAGACAAAGGAGAACAAAGTGCACAGAACCGGGTTCTGTATACTTTGTTTTCCTTTGTGTTTATGTAAATACACTCTGTATGTAGATCATTGAAAAGACACTGTACAGCAGTAGGATGACAGTACGACTGAGTTGTATCTTTTACTTTCTTTACGTTAAGTTTTGAAATTAACTTTCAGTGCTTAAGATTACGTTATCGGTGATATGCGTGCACGTGTGTGTGTGAGAGAGAGAGAGAGAGAGAGAGAGAGGAGAGAGAGAGAGAGAGAGAGAGCCATTATAGCTTATTTTTGTTTTTTTAATGAGTGGTATCTCTTCCTTTTTAAATTTCCCTCTACTTTTCCTTACTTCTTCTACTTGTTTTCCTTGAACACCATATTATTTGGAACCTTGATTTTCAAGTCAATGGCCCCTGTTGGCTTGTTCCATATGATTAGGTTTCATCAACTGGATAATAATAATAATAGTTTTAGGTGGGTACACACTTAATGCATTTCCACGTATCGTGCCATCTCTGGTCACTTAATTTTGTTAGTATCTCTCTCTCTCTCTCTCTCTCTCTCTCTCTCTCTCTCTCTCTCTCTAACCCCAGTTGCGACTCACAGAAATTAACTAGCTTCCAGGTGCTTACATCAATACATAGTGTAATTAAGTTTTTACAGGAAATTGTCTGAAATATTCATTTTCTCGTCTGATACGGGATTCGAACAAGGGCTGCTAGCATGTAAGATCAAAGTACTGTCAGTTGCACTTATTTTTTTTTTCTTTTACTTGAAGACCAGAATGTCTGACAAGTCTCGGAAATAGTTAATTTGAAGTACCTGTCATTTTTGTTTGAACCCACAGTTTTTCAGTAACTGAAATCTGTCCGTAGTTTTCTTGTAAATCTCGTAAATATATCAAACAAAAGTATTTGTGTGGATTGCATTGATGGTTTTTTTTATTGGAAACAGACCCAGTTGAAACGAAATTCTCCTCATATGAAAGGTTTTGGAAGGGAAATTAATCATTCATTCTGCTGTGCTACAGAGCATTAAAAGGACCAGTACGTATGTATGTTATGCAAGAAATGGGTGATCTGAGTTGTAATTGAAAAGCCTTATTTATGGACGGCAATTAAGTCTCTCTGCTTTATGACTTTCCTTCTCTGTTCCCCTGCTTCTCATCCCGTCTCCATTTGGAGTTTTGGAGTATGTTAATAATTCACCCTCTTTTACGAGCAAAGCAAACTGTCAATATCTGCCATTCCGAGGAGAAATTAGCACGATGTGAAAGAGAACGTACGTTAAAGAAAACGAATGGAATGAACATTAAAGATTTTTTTAATAAACAACAAATATAAGACGAATTGAACCGTGACGTTTTGTTCTTTAAATCCCATGGCAGTATCAGTGACAATATGTTTACTTTTATCAGATTATCGTTTAGAGATTCACTAAAAGGTAATATATTTTTTACCTTAGTAATTTCGAATGGAGGGACACCAGGATTTAGATTGGAGCTGAATATCCTCTTACGTAAAAGTACTGAAAATGGGGAGAGAGAGAGAGAGAGAGAGAGAGAGAGAGAGAGAGAGAGAGAGAGAGAGAGATTTCTGCACACTTTCAGAGGGCTGGGGATGAGAATTACATCATTGAGATCCTCGGGTTTATTGATGGTGACACGATGGTATACATTTTGACGGATTACTGGTAGCTACATCTCTCTCTCTCTCTCTCCTCTCTTCTCTCTCTCTCTCTCTCTCTCTCTCTCTCTCTCTCTCATTTCATTTTAGAGGCACGTACAAATTTTCAAGAAACGCAACCGCTCCTTTCTTTTCCTACCCGTTTTCGGCCGTCGAATATATGTTTCTGGTTGTGAGCCCAAAGGCTCGATTGTATCATGAGGAACACAGGAGAGAGAATATCTCTTGTATACCAGCTAAATCCGTTGCTAGCTTGTAAACACACATCCAGTTACTGAGAGCGAGGAAATAGTTTGTTGAATCGGCTACATAATTCCCAAGTAATATTGTTGCTGGTTCAACAAAAGTTATCTTTGCCTAATTTTACACCGTTTGGATAAAATCAAGCTACAATTAATCTAAGTACAGTTCATTTAATGCCATTTTGTAATCTCTAAACAAAATTATGTTCAGGAGAAACTGGGACGTCTGTCAGAAAGAATCACAGAATTGTTATATACAGAGTAAAATAAAATTGGTTTTAATCAAAATTCATTATGGTTTTCAAGGCTGGAAAGATTATATGCTATGACTTGTTTGTCATCTATCTTAATTGCAAACATACAGCGTGAGACAATTACAATAAATCTTATTTCAAACAAAACTATACTATGTCTAAACCATTGAACGCTTTTTAGTGAACCTGTTATTTTAGAACTGTCACGTCACAAACAATATTTTTTCATCATAAGGTTGCGAACAATTTTTGCATGAGCGATTTTGAAATATACAAATAACTTGCCCTGGAAAATGTTTGCATGAACCCAAATGTGTAAAGAAAAAAATGACAATCACAAGGAGTAACTCGAACAATCTTCTCTCCTCTTATTTTTGGAGTACCTTCTGTAAACCGGCCTTTTTTTTTTTCTCTCCCTAATAACATTGTGATGACATCATCTGCGAGCAGATTCGGGTCAGATGGCCCTGGAGTGGCTGCTTTTATGGTTAATTTGCCTCTGAGAACGATACGCAAATTCTGGAGGTTTTTCTTAGAAAGTTTACTTTCTAGTTCCTTGGCTTGTTTTGTTTCCCCTTTCCTTATTTATACTGTAATTTTAATAAGAATGTAAAGACAGACCATGTTCATGTTGTAAGGTATTAGTTGAATTTTTAAGTACATCTGTTTATTAATGTATAGTTTGGTTAAAAATTGTTGCTAAATTTAGCCGGAAAAAGGAAAGTTTTTAACGGATTCAAAATCTATATGATTCTGTATATTGAAGGAGCTTTACAAATGAGTAATGAAATTTTAAATGATTATTTAACCAGGTATGTTAAGAAGAGTAGCTAGTTATCGAATAAATGAGAAATTGTTATCGAAATCTAAATAGGAATATGCAATATAAGTAAAAACGTAACTAATTATAAAAGAACAATATGATTTTTTTATTGAAATTACGTTCAGTTGATGTTCTTTTACTTGTGATTAATAAACACCAGATATTTCAGCAACCTAATGAACCTGCAAAGGAATTTTTCATCATTAGAAGCTGCCTTGTTATCTTTCTTAGGTCTGGACAAGAACATAGACATATTACGAGAAAATTATTCTTCTTTTGTAACGAATTTGATGATGTCTGTAAAAACTCTAGCAAATATGCAAATCGCTTTTCCGGGACCGAAGTACCAAAAACACTCTCTCTCTCTCTCTCTATCTCTCTCTCTCTCTTCTCTCTCTCTCTCTCTCTCTCTCTCTCTCAGTGATGAATTATAGTTCGGCTTCCCTATCATATGCCCAAACGTTTCGTTTTATTACCAAGGTTATCCATAAACGAATAGGAGGGCTTCAAGGTAATGAATAATATCAATTATAGCTTATTATCTTAAAAGACACTTAATCACGACGATATGAGACGAAATGACACTTAGTCACGTACTGTCCGTGGACGTTGTTAATTTTTTCCCCAAAATTTTTCCTTCCTCTTGAAATATATAAATCACCGGATAATATAATGCAGATGAGACTGCGTCACCATCGCAGCAACAGAAATGGCTATCGAATGGATTTCAGTATTGAAAACTTTCCAACAAGATGCCAAGGCTGAAATACTTGGAATGCAGCCTCTTCGTTGCTTTCTCCCGAGGGCCATCTTAACAATGAGAGAAGCAGGAATTTTAGGAATACCGGGAGAGGAGAAGAGTGTCCCATTTCGCTCTTGTAATGGAATTAAGATGTCTGTCTACCAAGGACACGAGCAATATAGCAAGCGCCTCAGCGGCGTGGTTGGTATGTTATTAGCGTCCCACCTCTGTGGTCGCGGGTTCGATTCTCGGCTATTCCATTGAGGAGTGAGAGATGTGTATTTCTGGTGATATAAGTTCACTCTCGACGTGGTTCGGAAGTCACGTAAAGCCGTTGGTCCCGTTGCTGAATAACCATAGGTTCCATGCAACGTAAAAGCAAAAAACAAACAAACAAACGAGTAATATAGCACAGTATTTTTTTCTATATTCCGTAAGTAACCAATAAAGCACTTTCCATGAATCTTGTAGATGATCCGAATATCATTAGACTTGTTTTGCATTCACTATGATACTCTGTTGCATATTTAAAATCGTGTCTTTATAATTACTGTTACAGTGACCTTAGACATATTTCTCCTTGTACTTTGACGAGTAGCTCGCCACATAGGGAAAAGTTAATTAGTGCAGTGTATTACGTATGTTGTTAGTTAGGGTGTATTTGGCGCCTTTGTCATTGAAGCTAATAGATTCGACGATTACCCAACTATTGATGTCGTCTTTGTTGAATCCTATAGGTTGCATGTAATCTTTCAATATGTGTGAATAAAACCTGCATTATCTCGTTATATCTCTTACCATTTTACATCTCTATTGATAGATGTTTGTCTCTTATCAGAATCAAATGTTACTTCTAGTATGTTTTAATCTTGTGGGCTTTGACCTTAGAAAGAGCTTGGAAAGGATGTCCATTATTTGTAGATCTTCCGTTTTTTTAAGCCCAACAGTCCAAGGAAAAAACTTAATATTTACAGCCTTTATGAATTAATACTTCTGTGGAGTTTTCTCACTGGTGTGGGGTTCATTATTCTTACGGAACGGGATCATTGGCGTGTTAATTGAAGTTCTGCTCAGGAGTAGACACTACTGGGACATTTTCTCCCCATTTGATTAGAGTTTGGAGTTTACTTTCTCCCTTATAATTTAGGTCGAGAGATTCGACCATTTTGTCCCATTTTGAAGGTCAAGAGCTTTAATTTACTTTCCCCTGATTTGCGGGCTGAGAAATTTTTCTTTCCCTGTCGATGGGAGGATGGGAGGTTTAGCTCGCTACTGTGCTCAGTCTCGATTTATTCCTATAAAAAAAGGCCCTTCAGAAGTTCATTTCACACTAAGGCAACTTAGGTACAGTATAAGGCAGCGTCCCCTTTCGAATGGCTTTGAGTGTGAGAGCTTAATATAACTTCTTTTGATTCTTTATCACTCCAATGGCTCTAAGGTGAAGTGCACATTATATGGGAACCATATTTGTATTTGCATACACATGGAATCCACAGTGGTTAAGTGCTTTACCTTTTAACTGTGGTTTCACACCTAGGCCACACCAGCAATTAGACAATTTACTTAATTCCCTTCCAATGGGAATGGGGAATTGTGTTTATGAAAGATAATAAGAAAGATATTAACAGTATCCTTCCTGAGGATCTGAATCACTAACGAGGGAAACAAAAGGCCAAATTTATCAACTCACCGCACCTAACATAAGAAATAGAGAACCAGAGGTGAGCCTCATATATTTCATAGCGGATACCAAATACATTCTAATTATAGGTACACTCCCTGTCCTGGTCCATCGACTGTTAGTAGACGTATTAATCCCCAAGATTATTGTTAACATCTTTAGGCGATATAGCCCAAAATGGATTTTTCACCTTAGACCCATTTGAAATTAAGATGAAATGTATTCACTCTGTTTACAAGACAGGAAGGGGATGACACCATAGTTAGGGCTGCATTTGATACACTATGATTTCAAGTGTGTGCAGCTGCATATATGGTTCCAGCTTTTATTTCCCTGTTGACACAGTATTTTCTTGGTTGGCAGTTCAAATCCAAAATAATAATAATAATAATAATAATAATAATAATAATAATAATAATAATAATAATAAAATAATAATAATAATAATAATAATAATAATCAGATACAGCGCAGGAATAGTGGAATGGACGAAGGCAGAATTCCGCAGCATAGATCAGAAAACCAGGAAACATATGACAATACACAAAGCACTGCACCCAAGAGCAAATGCGGACAGACTATACATAACACGAAAGGAAGGAGGGAGAGGACTACTAAGTATAGAGGACTGCGTCAACACGAGAACAGAGCACTGGGGCAATATCTGAAAACCAGTGAAGACGAGTGGCTAAAGAGTGCATGGGAAGAAGGACTAATAAAAGTAGACGAAGACCCAGAAATATACAAAGACAGGAGAATGACAGACAGAACAGAGGACTGGCACAACAAACCAATGCACGGACAATACATGAGACAGACTAAATAACTAGCCAGCGATGACACATGGCAATGGCTACAGAGGGGAGAGCTAAAGAAGGAAACTGAAGGAATGATAACAGCGGCCCAAGATCAGGTCCTAAGAACCAGATATGTTCAAAGAACGATAGATGGAAATAACATCTCTCCATATGTAGGAAGTGCAATACGAAAAATGAAACCATAAACCACATAGCAAGCGAATGCCCGGCACTTGCACAGAACCAGTACAAAAAGAGGCATGATTCAGTGGCAAAAGCCCTCCACTGGAGCCTGTGCAAGAAACATCAGCTACCTGAAAAGGAATCTAGAAAACTAGAGGCTGAAGTAGCTCCGGGCCTCATGCAGAAGAGTGTGATCCTAGAAACGGCACACATAGTAAGAAAAGTGATGGAACTCCTAAAGGAGGCAGGATGGCAACCAACCGGAACCCACACTATAAATACCACCAAGTCGAATTGGAGGACTGTGATAGAGCAAAAAAAAAAACAATAATAATAATAATAATAATAATAATAATAATAATAATAATAATAATAAAATCATAATCATAATCATAATCAATAATAATAATAAATAATAATAATAATAATAATAATAATAATAATAATAATAATAATAATAATAATAATAATAATAATAATAATAATAATAATAATAATAAAAATATCCTTTATTTCAGCTCAGGGCCGTATGCTTTGAATATACAAAATGCAGACAGTAACATACACAATCTAGATACATAAGACAACATGATAAAAAAATGAATAATCGGTACTTATCCACAAAATAGCTGAGGTAGCATAAAAGATAGTAATCATAATACTGGTAATAACAGTAATAATATTGGTGAGAAAAAAATGCATTGAGAGTTATAACAGTTAGTGCACAGATTATATAACTTAAATTTTAACTAGAGACCTTAGGTGGTTACATTTTTTGTTGATATCGATCTTCATGCACGTAATACATTGCCTTATAATGTATGCTTCACTCAAACAAGGGTGGGGGGTGTGAGTGGATAGGGCTGACAACCTCATCTCAGGATACCCTGAGAGTTAGAAGGACAACAACACCTTTAGAGCATCTGACGCCTTTTCGGAGGAGTAAATCGTGTAGTGGAAATATACGTTTTCCTTTAGGATATAATCTGAGAATCTGAGGTGAATATTATATACCCTTGAATTTACATGAGAGAGAGAGAGAAGAGAGAGAGAGAGAGAGACTTGAGCCTTAGATAACAAGACAGAACGAACGGGGGGACAGAACGGCAGGTAGAGATAGTCTTAAGCCTGAGATAACTAAAAGAGAGCAAGAGAAAGTTTTGGACCTCCTAACAAGAGAAAATAAAGAGAGAGTATGATTCAAATATCATTCTCCTTTAAGCTAAAATGGAAATTAATTTTAAGCCTTTGTTCAACCATGAAGTGGTTTATACTCGTATTTTGCGTATAATATGGGTCCATTAAAATACCATTTAGTTATGAATATGATGTGTAACTAACACTATGTTATGAGTTCGTATTGATGTCAAGAAATGCATGTCAGTATTTGAAGTAATCTTACATTTATAGTTGTGGGAAAGATGCACTAACAATGACACATTTGCATAAGGCTGTTCGTAATTTATCACTGTAACGGAGCACCTTGCGCTGTTGCATTTTATACAATTTTGTGACAATAGTCGATATACTGGCTGCCATTACGCTAAAACATTAACTCTTCGTATATCGAAATTCTCGCTCAGCAATATTGTCCCTTCGATCTTCTGTGATTATATGTTGCTTAATTGATTAGTGTTCCAACCTTACGTGACTCATAACTGACAATCCTGCGTCACTAAGGAAGTAAGTAGTTCAGTAAATAATTCACATCGAGACGGTGTTGCCTCATAATCTGTCTTTGTGATTATCAACTTTCAGTTTATTGTCCCTAGTGGTTTATTGTAATAATGTTCAGTAACTCGCCTCACGCGCACACACACACACACACACACACACACTATTTAGATTCAAAATTGGTCACTTAGGCTATCTGTCTTATCATGAGGAAACAACTTTGTTCATTCTTAATCGTTATTTTTAAGACCCTTTTAATATCAAACCTACTTTCACCACAATGCACATAAGACTTACATTGAAGTCTTATTTCACATTCATCCTATCCGTTAACACTGGAATATACCGCATTTCTCTATGTGGTTCGGATCCCACAATAAGCTGTAGGTTCCGTTGCTAAGTAATCAGTGGTTTGTTGAAACTATGATGAATTCTTCGATTTGATCATTAATTTTGTCAGTGAATGATTAAACTCCCTATAAAATGTAAATATTCCACTCCCCCTGCGTAAAATATTCATCGGTATCATGTCTTACGGAACTTGATATATATAAAGAAAAATTGTTACTTCACTGCCAAGCAATGGGGAACGAACCGTGCGAAAATTAACATCTGGCCGATGTATTAACTATAATACCCCCAGATTGAAAATCATAGGGCCACTTTATTTTTACTCTTGGTAGAATGTAGGATTTTCTTTTTTCTGCAAGGCATGCATGCATGCAATTGCATGTTTACCGCCATTCACACAGTGGATCCTGATTGCTACTTGTTTTCTTTTTTGGTGGTAGGTAATTATGTTATACGGAGAGAAAGAGAAACCCCTTACTGCCATAATTATTGAACGATTAGGGAAAACAATGTAGATTCAGTTTATTGTATTTTTTAAACTCTTGATAATTATGGTAATAAGGGCTTAGAAGGGTATCAGGTGTAATATCCTTATTCGGTGAAGTATTTAATTAGATAATACACCCACTATATATGCTTGCAAATCAGTCTATGTGAGAGTGTTAGCTACTGTACAATGTTTTTATCTTGACATACTCGTACATCTCGTTTGAATGCGATATTGATTGAACTGCTGGTCTGCAAGCCAAATTTTTGTGATTTTGCAAGTCTTCACACGCTACATTTATTTCCTGATATGTCTTGTGAGAAAATTACTTAATTTATTTAAAGTTTCGCCATTGTATTCGTTTTAACCTCTTCTCCATGAATCATCATCGTAGAAGTCTTTTTTGTGTTTTCCTTTCACACAATACGAAGAGAGAGAGAGAGAAGCTTTTTCAAACCCTTCACTAAACTTCGATGATTAACATTTCAAAAATGTTTTCTGGCATTTGGACGAGTGCCGCTACACGTTTCCTTTCTCTGTGTCTCCAAGTGACAAAGAACGGGGGGAGGGGGTATTTTTAAAATCCTAACCTCTTACTAGATAAAAATGGATATAGCTTTAAACAGCGGATAAGCAGAAGAACTGGAAAATGTTATAACTTTTGGAATGAGAAAGAGGCAGACAAACTATGGAATTTGCTCACATTCCTTTTGTAGCCGCCAGCAGTAATATGATTTGCAATTCGTTAACGAATAAAAGTGAATATTTACAGACCTATATCCCGCATTCAGTTATGTCTCTTGCATGGTGACGTTTATCAGATAAGTCTTCTGGAACCCGATAAGTTTACTCATTTCGTTGTGTTTTGGTTAGAAGGGGAGACGGAACTTAGTTATACTGAAAATAACCGTCACTTAGAGTAGGAGATATTGAAGACAGAAATTATACTAATAAAGAATAAAATATTTACATATTCAGTATCAGTCTCTGGATATGTAAATAGCGTTTTGAAAGTTTTCCTAACGATCTGAAGTAGTACAGTCATATTAAATGAGATATAATTCTAAGACTAGTAGTCCTTGATCGTCTCACATAATTCAGTTCATTTGCAGTTTTAATAGCACCATTTACCTCAGGATATAGAGGATTTTGTCCGCTTAATATAAACGTAATAAGATTCCTAGGAAATGTTTTATAATAACCGCAAAAGCCACAAAGTGTCAAGTTGCGGTAAATCAAATTGAATTGAAATGATTGAAGATTTATAGAGAACAGAAATGAAAAGCTTTCAAATCAGCATTAGCCATTCAGGTTAGTTAACATCAAGTGTAAACTTCACATTGCGTTTCTTTTATTTACAAGTGGTACATGTTCATTTAATCAGTATCATTTGATCAGTATTAGTGTTCTTAAGTAGGTACTGACACACATCCTGTAACGATCAGAAGGGGAGAAACCCAGGAAGGAAATGAAGCAGAGAGATAAACTGAAGAAGGGGAAAGAAAAGGAAGCAAAAAGTGACTGTCTCACAAACAATGGAGACTAAAGGTTATTTTTTATAATAATGTTTGCCTTTGCCCGTTGCAGTGAAGAGCTCCAGGGAGAATCGAAGGTCTCCTTCGGAAGTCATTGTTCATTGTTAAAGTCAACTGGAAATCGTTCAAGCACATACCTGGTTCTCAGAATTTGGCTTTATTCTCGTTCCCTGAGAGAGAACCCTGGAAACTAATTTTAAATAAATTTTGACTGTTGCATTTATGAAATTCCTGTGTTATTTACGATCATGACCTAAAGGATTATGTGCATATTAAAATAAAGAAGGTTTGATTTTATCCCTGAACTAAGATCTAAAAATTAAATGAAAGCATTGAAGGTTTTTGAAAACCGTATGGGTGTTAAAAAGCAGAAATAAACAGAAATTTAACGCATTCCAGCTATATTTATCTTGAATGCATAACCAGGTAAGTCACATCCAATTGATGTTCTGAAAGTAAAGAAACGATCATTTGCAGTTAACAGAATTAATTGAATTCGTCTGTATCCCTAGACTGTAGCCTTCCTGGCAAAAGTTATTTCAGAATTACGGAGATTACAAATAGAAGTAACCAACCTTTTAAGATATTTTTGAAGCTGAAACGACAGCTTTAAAAATGATCGCTCCTCGGATTACAAGTATCTTAATAGTGAATGAAATATAGCGTTTAGGCCAAGGCCAAGTACTGGGACCTATGAAGTCATTCAGAGCTGGAAAGGAAATTGAGAGTAAGTAGGTTTGAAAAGTGTAACATTAGGAAAACCTCGCAATTGCATTATTAAATCATTGTTAGGAGAGGTGGATAGCAAAATATAAAGGAAATTAATACGAATGGAGGTACAGTAAAAGGATTGAAAGAGGTTGCAACTAAGAGCCCGAAGGGACGCTGCAAAGAACCCTCAGTAATGCCTACGTTTTCACTACCTTCCTACAGGGGTATCTGAATAGTGGCACGGTTTGGAATTCTCTTCCTGTTTCTGTATTGCTTGACATCTACAAAATTTTTCCTCCCAGAGGCAGGCCTATGGCTTACTTTGGTTTTAAGCTCAACAATGCTTCATTCCTTTTCATTTTGAATGTTTTAATCGGGCATTAAAGTAGAAAGGCATTAGAATGCCTGTCCCCCTGGCCTTTGCTGTTTAAGAAAAATAAATAAATTAGTTAAAGACAATATAAGCCCCGCATTACCAGAAACCGCTGCAATATCAGGTTAAAGTTTACATATGTGAAGAAATTTAGAAATAAGATTGGAAACCAAGATGTTATTTGCATTCAAATACCCCCGGGCAGACTCCGAGAGCCCTCTCGGGCCGGTATATTTTTGGGAGAGAAAGGCAGAGCCTTCGCAGGGTCTCTTGGGGAGAGAGAGAGAGAGAGAGAGAGAAAGCGGTAAATAATTCGCCCTGAATAATATATGTCACAGGTCGACAGAACAGCCTGTCAGAAGATCACGTCACATGCTCTTGTGAAGGACAGTGGGAATGGATTGGGAGTGGTAGGGATAGGAGGGTGGGGAGGGGGAGGGGAGGGGGAGGGGGCGGTGTTGAGCAACGAGCCTTCAGTGTAAGTAATAAGAAGGCGGAATTATCGCAGGTTATCATCTGTGATTAAGCAGTTCAAGTCAGTGAGAAGCTATATATATATATATATATATACATCATATATATATATATATATATATATATATATATATATATATATATATATTTAGTATATATAGTATATATATATATATTTTTTTTTTTTTTTTTTTTTTTTGGAGACTCCCTTGTTGGGGGAATTATGTAATGTTGGGAAATATTTTACGCATGTATTATGCATATGTATGTATACAGTATATATATATATATATATATATATATATATATATATATATATATATATATATTTATGTATACAGAATACACGCACAATAAGGAGAGAACAGTCGACAAAGTTCGTCGAGAAGCAAGCAGCTAAAAACACAGCGACACAAGAGCGATAAACTTGCCAAGACGAAGTCGAGATGTGATTTGGATGTGCAAAGGGTCTTGTGAATGAGTTTGAGTGCGACGGCGTCATCAGCATAAAGGTTCTTGAAAGGATTTCCAGATTGTTGTCCAAATTAATTTTTAGGAGCAAGGCGAGTTGCAGCTGTTCCTGAATTTCATCAGAGGAGGATAAAAGTGAAAACAAAAGATAATCCAACTTGAATAATTTACCAGTTAAATGGTGGCAGAACGGCCTTCGAGGAAATCACATTACGTGTTATTGCGAAAGGCTTCGTCCTGGGAGTTAGATGCTGGGAAAATGGAGCAGGTGATCCGAAGAGAAAGAAGTTGAAGACGAGAGAGAGAGAGAGAGAGAGAGAGAGAGAGAGAGAGAGAGAGAGAGAGAGAGAGAGAGAGAGGAGGTGGAGGAGGAAGGGAAGGAGAAGAGATGAGTAATAAGATTTAGTTAAAAGACTGAAAGCAATTAAAGTTCAGAGGAAAATTAGGTGAGACTTCTCGAGGAAGAAATCCATCCATTTCTGTGTCTAACTAGAGAGAGAGAGAGAGAGAGAGAGAGAGAAGAAGAGAGAGAGAGAGAGAGAGAGAGAGAGAGAGTGGGGAGTTACTGTAAATGTTCTTAAATGCCCTTTGCTAATTGTTAGTAATTACATCTACTTGATCATCCACTGGCTGTTATGACGTTATGGTTCTCTTATAATTCATATGATAGCGTTTTATAACTGAAATAAATTAAATCTGGGGCAACGAAGATGAAATCAGTAACTTCATGTATTTAGAGATATAATTTAAAACGTCCAGTTAATTATGTTCCATTAGTGTCGAAAGATTGCCTCTTTAATTTAAATATAATAATAGATGATGATGATGTAATAACATAATAAGAATAATAATAATAATAACAATTATAATAATAATAATAATATTATTATTATATTATTATTATTATTATTATTATTATTATTATTATTCATTATTATTATTATTATTATTATTATTATTATTTTTGCTATGAAGAACGGTTATGTTCTTTACAAATGATGATGAAATAAGAACCTTTTATTGAGTATTAAATCTTGGTACATTATTAGAAATACACTTAAAATCCTTGAGCGTTACGAGGACTGACACTCATGACGATAAGGGGAGTAACCCTCGGAAGGTTTAACGATTTTAAATCCTACCTAAGAATATATCAAGGCTTAATACACAACAAAAGGGACTTAGAAAAAGGGGTTGTCTAGAAACTCAATAGCAGGCTGCTTCCCTGCTAACACGTGGAATGATAAATAAGACTATCATCTAAAGATTAAGTAGTATATTCAGCTGAGTGTTTAAAAGTTAGTCTAGTTGTCCTTAACCTTTTTATGACCACGCCCCCTTCATGAGTTGGTCCTTTCTTTCACACAGCCCTTGCGTCTGTGAGTAAATTTCCCTCCCAGATTTAAAGTAATATAAAAAAAAATCAGAAAGAGAAGGGGTTTCGAGGGATAGGGAGGGAGGTCAATAATTACTAAACACTAAACATGGTCAGCCAACGAGCCTAACTAGAGTAGTAGACGCTAAGAAAGTAACATTATACGGCGATACCTTTGCATTTTTCATAAACCTCTGAATATTATTAGTTCTTCACTCTTGTTAAGAGAATACCAATATAATTAAAGATATTTTTTTTTCTATTTTTCCGAAGGGCTCGCGCGTCCCCTGGCAATTGCTGACGCCCCCCGTGGCGGGGGGGACGCGCCCCCTGGTTAAGTACCAATGGTCCAGGTTACTGATTAGCATAAGGTCTCATTAGCGCAAGTCAAAGATATCCGATCAAGAAGAATGTAAATCTAGTAGCTTAACAACTTTTTTATATATATATATATATATATATATATATATATATATATATAATATATATAAATAAAGGTTTTTTGCCACGAAGGAAAAAATGAAAAAACGAGTTGGCCGAGTACTTTCGGTCCTATTCGGACCCTTTACTGAGTAAAGGGTCCGAATAGGACCGAAAGTACTCGGCCCAACTCGTTTTTCATTTTTTCCTTCGTGGCAAAAAAAAACCTTTATTTATACATAGCATCACGTTTTATATACTTCGTGATCAAGTT
This sequence comes from Macrobrachium nipponense, assembly GCF_015104395.2. Classification (NCBI taxonomy): domain Eukaryota; kingdom Metazoa; phylum Arthropoda; class Malacostraca; order Decapoda; family Palaemonidae; genus Macrobrachium; species Macrobrachium nipponense. The sequence goes on along the minus strand of NC_061100.1, from coordinate 1,153,095 downwards.
ATTCATATATATATATGTATATATTATGTATTCCATTTCAAATCTTTCTTTATTTATATCATTTGTTTTTATCACATTCCAGCTTATGCCACAATTATTTAAACTCATGAAACTATCTTCTGGAAATTTAGTTCGAAGGGAATTAATTATGACGTGTATTCTATAAAGCGAAATTAATGACCTCTCATCCATCTCGTTCAGGTAGGGCTTTGAAACTCAAAGCGAGTGGACTTGAGAGGGATTTTATTACGTCATCCCCCATCCTTCCGGCTAACGTATTTCAAGTTTATGTGGCTATACCATTTTCATCTCGGTTCATTTATTGTATCACCAGCACGAACTCATGCCCCAATTGACCGGTAATACTCAGCGTTCAGGTCTCTAATAAAGTGACTACTATGAGATTCAGGGCCTCTGTAACACGGTTTTTTCGCAATAACTTTTTATCGATGCATTTCATAAATATAACGCTTATTCAGAATACACATTATATGTACACATAAATTTTGACTGTATTCTGCATTACGTAGGTTGAATAAATTTGGTACTTACAATGTAAAAGTGGCTTTTTTTGAAGACGGGCCAACTTACTCAGAGAAAAGGTTTCGAACGCACTCGTTACGTAACTTATGACAGCATTTCTTCCCTCTTTCTCGATGGATGATTGGCTATACGTAAAGAAGGCTATACCTCTGGCAACAATGACAAAAATTTAAATACAAGCAAAGCAGCACACCTTTATGAACTCTGAAACCTCTCCACTGATAATTGTCATAATGAACAAACCAACAAAATATGTTAATAAATACAAAAACACTTCGATTATTAGTCTAACTCCCAAAATAAGTTTCCTAAGAAATTACAGTCTTCTTTATAGATCACAATCAGATTGACAAGATGTAGGGAATAGTTGGTAATTTTCAAAAACATAGTAGACAAGCTTGATTTGATAACTCCTATATCCAATGTCAAGCAATTTTTATTTATTGGCTATCTACCTATTTACTGAAAAAAAAAAATAACCAGTGCCGTATTTTGGCTTTAAACCTTCACCAGTAATTATCGTCAGAATGATAACTTCTTGAGGCTCCACCCACTTTGGCCTCGCTATAATTCAGGATAACACTGAAGGCTATCATGGGCATTGTTGGATTACAAAATTTAACTTCTGGCTATAAAAACTAATTTCTCGAGTAGTTGTAAGAAGTGCTAAATGATCCTCAAGGATCCCAGCAGTTGGCCTAAACGTTTAATTCATGTATATTACGCATATACTGTTGCGGCACTACTGCTACAGTAGTATTACTACGCTAGCACAGATAACCACCCACAAGTATCGTTGCGCCATTCATAAAGTCTTCGGGTTCAGAGCCGATGGAACAAGGAGAATAAATTTCTGTCTAGTGGATGGGCGGGGCAACATTTCGTCAAAAGATGTTTACTTTGCTTACGTAATGAATGTTTTTCGACTCTTGGCTCGTAATCATTGGCCATGGCGTCGGCTAGATAATTTTTACTCTATAAAAATTAAAACTATCGGGTTTAGGTTATTGATAATGCTGACAAAATTTGTGTGTGGTTGTAAAATATGCATATGTCAACTTTCAGCTACATCCCATGCTTTGACAAGGAGCAAAGTCCAAAAAACCGTGTTACAGAGGCCCTGAATCTCATAGTAGTTCCTCGTTGGACGAGTCGGTTACATGCTCGACTACTGATCTCACGTCCGGGTTCGATTCCCCGCTCTGCCAACGTGAAATCAGAGGAATTTATTTCTGGTGACAGAAATTCATTTCTCGGTGAGGGCCTGGATCCCACAATAAGCTGTAGGTCCGTTGCTAAGTAACCAATTGGTTCCTAGCCAGGTAAAAACATCTAACCCTTCGGGCCAGCCCTAGGAGAGCTGTTAATCAGCTCAGTGGTCTGGTAAAACTAAGATATACTTATCTTTTCTTATGAAGTTAAAACATGTGCCCCTAAGTAACACATTGATTGATTTTGACTGAATTGAGACGTGAGAGAATGCTTTTGTGAGAGATGAGGAGACATTATCCTATCATCCTTCATATGCCTTTCGAGGATTTTTTTTTGCTTTGGCAAAAAAAAAAAAAAAAAAAAAAATTGAAATATACATGAAAATAGCGTTCTTTTACTACTGCAGTTATGAAAACGCTGCACGATTTATGGTCATTGACTTGGAAATAAATTATATGGAATAAAAAAAAACGAAATAGAATCTTCTGACAAATTGCCAAGGATCCATTAGATTCATACATGCGCTATGAGTTCCCCATAAAGCCTCAGATCCTACTTACCTTCCTCTCCTGTTTTTCATTATTCCATTTTTATTGTTACGCAGTCTCATTGTGGTTAGGCCTAAACGCAAAATCCTTCTCATCAGGGAGAAAGCGAGACCAAGGGAACGCTGGCATTATGGTAATGTGAAATGCTCTTGGGTAGATGTGCATTTATCTATTAGCATAGACAGCATATGTACTCTAGACAGCATATTATGTACTCATAACCACATTTCTTTTTTCATGTATCCGCCTAGGCTCACTATTTCTGGCGGTACAGGTATCCGCTGTCCCATGGTAGGTTCTGAAACAGACCTACCTTGGATATGTGGACAAATGTACCTGCCACGGATATTGTGGCGGCTACGATTTTATTTTCTTTTTTCCAGAGGAAAGTTATGGGTGAGGTGGAACCCAGCAAAAATTAATTGAAATTATTGAATATAAACAGTACATGAGGTAAATGTACAGCTCTTCACAAAATGGATAAATTTGAGGGATTATTATTATGAGAGCTTATTTTGACTTTAAAGTGTTTTGATGATTTACTTTCTTAAAAGAAAAAGTAGATGCTATACAATCTGTTCAATTGTCACCAGAGACAGAATCGGCTGCTTTTTCTTCTGGTAGGGAGGTGCATTAACCTTTCAACCTCAAATATATATATATATATATATATATATATATATATATATATATATATATATATATATATATCACATATTCAAAAGGATTGTAAGTTCTTATAGAACAACCAGATCACCCCTTGTGTGTCACCTTGCAGCTGGTACTGAAGGCCCTTACCAGAATCCATTCGCCTCCAGCTGCATTACTTTCTGCCTTTTGACTCCCATCCACTGTGTGTAGCCTCTTGTCGCCCAAAATTGTTCTGTTCCTTCGACAATTATCAGCAGAACAAAGCCTTATAGCAAGAGCCCTTCTAAGTCAGGAAATATAAGCAGCAACAGCATCTATTATGGTAATAGTGAAGTCCATTTAAATTGCAGCAAATATTACAAAGGCAGTTGCACCATTCCTTCCCGAAATGGGGTGGTCGGTTTCCAGGAGCTGAGAAAAATAGGTGGCGTAATTCATTACGACAATTACCCAACCGTGCGATGAATTTCCAATATTCCCCCACACCTGCAGCGTAGATATATTTCCTTCCTAAATATAGTAGAGCTTCAGTCGTATAACTGAATTACACATTCGGCGGTACTTGTTGGATAGAGGCTTTACAAGGGAAATATCTCAAGGATATTGTCTGGGATATATTCGTTGTGCTTTCTGTTCATGAGCGTTGGATTAATAAAACATTTCCCTTCCGTAAAGTTAACGTGAGATGAGATGTACCGGAACAGCTTATGGTTACAGTCATTAAAAAAATTTTATGCTCTTCAGTATATAAATTTTCAGCTAAGAATCTTTGAAAATTTAAGAAAAAGGATGTATTTCTACATGAAACATAATGTTTAACCATCACGATAATAAAACAGATATTTAAAAGTCCCAGATATTTTATCATGGACGACAATTTTTTTTCCTACCTTATGTAAGTAAAATTTTCAATGGAAGTATTACAGATTTCTGTAAGAAATGAATCGTGAAATGTTTTCAGAAAAATCATTTTCTGTCATAAGCTGAACTATAAATAACATAATCAATGAAAGGTTCCGATTTGCCCTCATCTTTAAAGAACGTGATCGTTCTTCGTAGTAAACAAAAACTGCAACAACTATAATATAATAATAATAATAATAATAATAATAATAATAATAATAATAATAATAAAAATAAAAAATAATAATATAATAATAATAATAATAATAATAATAATAATAATAATAATAATAATAATAATAATAATAATAATAATAATAATAATAATGGATTCTGACAACATTTATTAGCTTAATAATGATATACACATGAGGCATAAAGACGAATATCCAATGAAGATAAAAGCTTTGCTTGTGCTAGATTGTTTTTACTCGCATATAAGTGATATGAAACTCAATTTACGACGTCAGGTGAAATGACGGTGGAAGTCAAAACCTTCATTTGATATAAAGTGCAGCGAAGAAAAGAATCGATTCGGGCATTTCGAAGAGCATGAAATACAGAAATGTTTGATGCGAAGCGATTTCGTGATTTGGGAGATCGAAGTGGAATATGTAGATGTTTGTGCCTGAGGTCTGATACGAATAAGGGTCATTTCCTCAGAGGAATAAACAAAGCTATGCCAAAGCAGTTATTGTAGGAATTTCGGTCATTATAAAGCAGTGCCACTTCATACAATCCTTTCTTTTGCAGGAGGGGAAGTTCCTGTTTGGAAGAGTGGTTTTTGCACTCGGCTACCAATCCGGTGGTCCGAAGTTCGATTCTCGTCTCGGCAAACGCGGAATTAGAGGAATTTATTTCTGGTGATAGAAATTCATTTCTCGATATAATGTGGTTCGGAACCCACAGTAAGCCGTAGGTGTGCCCGTTGGGGAGGTGACTAATTGGTTCCTAGCCACGTAAAAATATATATAATCTTTCGCGTCACCCTAGGAGAGCTTTTAATTACTTCAGTGGTCTGGTAAAACTAAGATATACTTTTTTTTTTTTTTGGTTTTTTTTTTTTTTTTTGGCAGGAAAGGGAAAACAAGTATTCGTTGTCTGATTTTTATGTCGTCATGGTTGAAGAAGAAAGAATAACCACAATTGAAGGAATGACAAAGAAAAGTGAAAATGAAAACATTCTTTATTCCATGCATTCACGGCCATTGAAGTATTTTAAACCTAAGGCTTTTCTTAAATTTTTAACAATTCAAGCATGATCTCTCTTCTTACTTGCGCATCGCATTCGCGTGGTAATTTAGATGCAAATGCTGCAGTTTTCGTCTGGTCCCCAACACGGGAACGCAAGTTTAATGAACTTTCAAATTCAGGCATAAATGAAGCCTTCTATAATGCGGTGGCTTCGTCACCGAGTCTCTTTGGAAGTCGTACCCGCCATCGATAAAGACATTAAACTAAAATCTACACTTTTATATGTAGTATGTGTATTTATGTGTGTATATATGTGTATATATATTATATATATATGTATCTATTACATTTGCTATTTTTCCATCTAAAGGCAGAGGTTAATGCTGTCAAAATGTATTTTTTTTATTTGCACACACACACACACACACACACACACACACACACACACACATATATATATATATATATTATATTATATATATATATATATATATATATATATACAGATATATACAGATATATATATATATATATATATATATATATATATATACAGATATATATATATATATATATATATATATATATATATATATATATATATACAGATATATATATATATATATATATATATATATATATATATATATATATATATATATATATATATATATATATATATATATATATATATATATATATATATATATATATATATATATATATATATATATATATATGTGTATATATATATAGTATATATATATATATATATATATATATATATATATGTGTATATATATATATATATATATATATATATATATATATATATATATCACGCATCACAGCGTCAAAATCAATAACGAATACAATTAATTGCTTGATATAGCTTTGTTTTTCTGTCTCTCATAAGAAATTGTCGCCATTACTATTTGTGTATGTCCGTACACCCACCTGCCCGTTAGACTTCAGTTTCAGTAACAAACATCAGATTTTTAATTTTCTCAAAACTATTGCGCCAACTTTGTCTGTCTGTCCGCACTTTTTTTCTGTTCTCCCTCAGATCGTACAACCTACTGAGGCTAGGAGGGCTGCAATTTGTTATGTTGATCATCCACCCTCCAATCATCAAACATGGCAAATTGCAAGCCCTCTAGCCTCGGTAGTTTGTATTTTACTTAAGGTTATAATTAGCTAAATTTTTCGGCGCATTTTGTACTGTTACATTTCGATTCTCCTTAAGTATGCATGCGCTTCATAACACCAAAACTAAAATCTTTTTTCAGGATCTTTAAGTTACTCTCGTTTTATAAAAGGAATATTTGCGCTTTCACCTTCTTTTATATTATGGCATGATAGATTAAGTTTTGGGTAAAAACAAGTAACAAAAACAGACTTTGATTAGTAATTATTATTATTATTATAAATGATTGCTGCTTCAGCACTCTTAATCTTGCAGAGAGTCTTCTCTATCTTTCTGATGACGGCTTTCTCGTTGTTGCTTAGACTGGCGAGCAACGCACCAAAGGGCATGGTGAAATTCGGTTGAGTCATTTGATTTATTATTGCTTATACAATTCTCTCTCTCTCTCTCTCCTCTCTCTCTCTCCTCTCATAAGCGCTGCTTATACTCGAGCAAAAGCCTCCCTTAATACCACTCAAGAGGCGTTCCTGATACCGACGTGTGTGAGAAGGACCGCACCCCTCCCCCCCCAACGAAAGTACCAGAGCGCATGAAACAAACACCGGACGTGAAGCGTCATTATCAGAATAATACCAGGGGTGACGTCACTCAGGTAGAAGCTAATCAAGAGGCTCCCAGTGATACCCCCCAACCTGAGAAGGTTCTGCAAGACTCGTAAATGCTCGCCATATGAGTCACCTTCCCAGGAACCAATGAAAACTCGACCTGGCGGAGAGGTTCTCTATACCGTACTCGAGAGCCCGCAACACCACGATTTAGAAGAAGGACTGATACGGGCTGCTCTACGAGCAAGAGCCCGTGCTGGCACAAGGCCAGCTTAATCTCAAACAACAAGAAGGACTCGCCACTCGAATTCAGTCCCTTAGCAATTATCGTTTCAGAATGTCCTGCGGATCAGGAGGAAACGTCGCGTTGGAGAGAGAGAGCGAGAGAGAGAGAGAGAGAGAGAGAGGAGAGATGAGAGAGAGAGAGAGAGAGAATTGTATAAGCAAGAATTGTATAAGCAATAATAAATCAAATGACTCAACCGAGCAATCATTTTTAACAAAACATGTCTACGATGGGGGTCCTTCCGAAATATTATTATTATTATTATTATTATTATTATTATTATTATTATTATTATTATTTTATTGATAACTATGAAGAACAATATCATTCCTTAAAGACGTGGATAAAACTAGACCCATTAATTATATATTAAACAATGGTTTATAGTTAGAAATATACTCACTATCCTCATCGTCAGATGTTAAGACTTTCCAAGATATTTTGAATGAAAGACGTAATGATTCCAAATATAGCACATGTCAGAAATATGAAATGCAACATAATCTTGAATCGTAGAGAAACTAGATCTTGCAAAAAGTATTGTATTTTCCTAGAGTCACATTCTATCTTTTCGGACAAGGAAAGAGCTTTTTGTGAGTTTTTTAACCCGAGAGAAAAAAAAGCCGCCGTGAAAAAATCTTGAAATAAACTTCATATTTTGTGGGGATTATTTTTTTTTACGGAATGATTAATGGTTTGAAGAAAACCAGACGACATCTGTGCTCAAACATGAAAAGATTCCTTATAGGTAGGTTGTATCACTCCTCTCGAAACTTGTTTGTTGTCTCTGTGAGGATTTTTTTTTTTTTAAAGAAAATAAATAGAAGTGGGGGAAAACTACCCACTTGTCGGTGAACAATGACCTCCTGAAGAGACTCTCCCTCTAACGAAGGACAACAAGGGGCGGGGTGCGGTTGCCACTACAAAGTAATGAAGGCGTCAAGAATATTCCTTAAGATATAATCCAATTTGTTACAGTGATGAAAGACGGTGATCAGCAAGAGAGCCAAGGCTGAACTTGTTATGAAAAAATTGAAGATAAAAATAACTCCTTAAAAGGAGAGAGAAAAAAAAAGACAACACCCATTTATCTTAATTCGGGACTAGATGTTGTATCTAAAGCGTTAAATGCTGAACTTTATTTATGAATAAGTTCAAAAAATAATGGCGAAAGTATAAAGCAGTGACAATAAAACATTTAGATTATTATTCACCATGAGAAGATATTTAAACAAGTTGATTTATCTGATCAGTCTAAGACCACCATTCAAATGATTCAAATGACCTATTTAAATACTAATAATGGACCATTTTCTGACAAACAAAACGCAGCAAATGTAGGGGACAGGAAATGGTAAATAGTTATAATCATATAGCACAAATCTCTCTCTCTCTCTCTCTCTCTCTCTCTCTCTCTCTCTCTCTCTCTCTCTCTCTCTCAAATAAGTAAATAAATAAATAAATAAACTGAATATGAGATGGAAGTGTAAGAATTATTGTAATTCATAAGTAATGTGCCATGGAATTAGTATATCTATTTTAATAAAACTCATTCAGCTTTGTGTTTGCAAGGGAATAAAAATTCCATATTTTGCCCTTTACTCTTCCGCTGAATAATCATAATAGAAGGTCAAATCATAAGCCTTCCGCAGAAGGGAAAACTCACATATATTAGCCGAGGAAATGCGCACTGCACTTGAGGAAGCTATACCAAGTAAACAAATATATCAGAAGCTCCTTGCCTCAAGGAAGCCTAAGAAGGCATGAATAGGCGGTCGCTCTTAAATATCTGCTGCTTTTAGCAAACCCATTACAATACACTTTAATGATGTTGTTTTGAACATTTATCCAGAGCAAAGAGCCAACTTCACTCCCTCCCAGTCTCCCGAAATTATTAGAGGGGATTTACTCTCGGGAAATTCTGAAAATATTCCTGAATTTTCATATCAAGTCGAGAGACGATTTCTTGCCTTTTTTCAAGTTCAAAGTTGCGTCCTTGGTGAAGGTTTCTCAAAATACGCTACTCGTCGTTTCTTGTGCTAAATCGTTGCTAATTTAATCTTGAAAAACATTTCTCTTTCATCTTTACACAGAAATTGGTGATCAGATTAATAAATTATCACATTTGTGGCAATAATGCATATTTTACAAACGCTATATGATTAAATTTTTTTTCACGTCTATCGAAATCCAAATTGCACAGAGAGTTGCCAACACTGATAAAGAGTCATACATATTTCATCTATGAATTTTCTGTGTTAAGTAATCGAAAGTTTTTGTGTGATTTAAAATATGTTTTACTTTTGAACTGCTTACGGATTCCAAAACCATCCAAAAACATCCGCGTTCTCGTCATCTCACGGTTGAGAACACTTTTGCCTTAAAAAGGCTGTAATGTCATTCAGTAAATTAAAATGGGAGAGATAACAAACACGTATGCGCTATATATATATATATATATATATATATATATATATATATAATATATATATATATATATATAATATATATACATATTTTGCCAAAGAAAAACCCTCGAGAGGTATATGGCAAAGGATGATTTCTTCTCATCTCTGACCAAAGCATTCTCTCACGTCTCCATTCAGTCAAAAGCATATACTATATTATTATATATATATATATATATATATATATATATATATATACATATCATATCTATATATGTATATATATGTATATACATATACATATATAATATTCTATATATATATATGATCTATAATTATATATTATATATATAGATTATAAATATATAGATAATATAAGATATATAGATATTCTTTATATTATAGATATATATATATATATATATTTTATAACATATCTTATATATAATCTATATATATTATATAATATGTATTATCATTTATATATATCTCTATATATTATATTAGTATAATATAATTTTATACATATCTATATTAATATATTCTCTATAATATATTATGTAGATACAGATACATATATAGATCCATAATATATACCATATTATATAATATATATATATTAGATATATATATATATTATATATATAGATAATATATATAGATAAATATAGATTATGTATATATATATATATATATATATATATATATATATATATATATATATATATATATAGAGAGAGAGAGAAGAAGATGACGAGAGAGAGAAGGGAGAGAGAAATGAAGAGAGAGAGAGGAAATTGAATGCCAATTGTCCATCGCGAAAATAACAGTGATTCCTTTCCCATTAAACGCTCGCCCTCACCAGCTACTCCGTTTTCTTTAAAAGCTTTTGAGAAGCAAAGATGTTGTTAATGACCTATTTGAACAAAGAAAAAATTCTTTGATACCGTTCGAGGAAGAAAAATAAGCGTCGGGGATGATAAAACAAGTAAATAAAAAATTACCTCTCTCTCTCTCTCTCTCTCTCTCTCTCTCTCTCTCTCTCTCTCTCTCTCTCTCTGTAACCGCTATGAAAACACCAGGATGTGCCATGTGTCATGGGAAGTAATGAATTATCTTAATGAAAAGAGCCATGATTAATTGAAAACTTTTGATTATTAATAGGGAATTATTGCAGGAACGTTAAGTGACAGACAAATTACTCATGAAACATTTGTTTTCATTCTACATATTATGGAAATACACACATAAACAAAAAAGAAGGCAATAAAAACACCAGCAAATAAGCAACAACCCTCATCTTCTTAAAAGGACAGAGAAAACTTCCATTTCTAAAAATCAGAGGACGGTAACTAGAAGGTAATCAACTGAATTCTCATTCGCAGAAGCGTCTTATTTAATCCGGAAAGGATTGTCAATGGGATACGCATTAAAGCGTGGGATCTGCTTCTTCTTGAACAGAGAATGCATTTTCAATGAGACATTTAGGTGTTTATGGGTTTCACAGAACTTTAGCTAGGCTTTGCTCTCGAATTTATTTCGTACAGTTGACAACGTAGAGGGAGAGGGAGGGAGAGTGGCGGCTCTTCCTCGTATAACATCTGTTTCTTGGTTACAGGAAAAAGTAATTTTCACAGTCCCTAAGTCCTAATGTTTTCGAATGGAAGATACAGTATTGGATATCGAATTCATCATTCACTAGGCGGTTATATATAAGCTTTCCATGCAAGGAAACGAGGACTATTGACAAATCACGTTTTTTAACTAAACACTCATGCTGTATGTAAATATATATGCTATGTATATATATATGTATGTGTATGTATGTATATATTATATAAGCTCACATATAAATGTGTATATGAATGTGTGTGTGCAAATACACACACGCACAAACATTAAGCTACATGTGTCGTTTAATATCAATTTTCCTTTTTATGTAGGCACCGATTTTACAGGATAGTTTTAGTCTATATATACCTGGTAAATAATGAAAATAACAGGGAAACAATCTACGAAACTAATAGCACTGAAATAGATGACAAACAACATTTTAAATTTCTGCAACGAAAAGAGAATAGAATCTGTAACCAGTACAAAATTTTGAACTCGCAAAACGTGTTATATTGACAAGGTAATGTTTTAAAAAAATTTTCAGGTACTGTTTCCATCGATTCCTGTCAACATTAACTGATGAAACAGTCAACATTGAAGGGAAGTTCATTTAGCAAACAGAAAATGCATTTTCAATGAGACATTTAGGTGTTGATGAGTTTCACAGAACTTTAGCTAGGCTTTGCTCTCGAATTTATTTCGTAAAGTTGACAACGTAGAGAGAGAGAGAGAGAGAGAGGGAGAGTGGCGGCTCTTCCTCGTATAACATCTGTTTCTTGGTTACAGGAAAAAGTAATTTTCACAGTCCCTAAGTCCTAATGTTTTCGAATGGAAGATACAGTATTGGATATCGAATTCATCATTCACTAGGCGGTTATATATAAGCTTTCCATGCAAGGAAACGAGGACTATTGACAAATCACGTTTTTTAACTAAACATTCATGCTGTATGTAAATATATATGCTATGTATATATATATGTATGTGTATGTATGTATATTATATAAGCTCACATATAAATGTGTATATGAATGTGTGTGTGCAAATACACACACGCACAAACATTAAGCTACATGTGTCGTTTAATATCAAGTTCGCTCTACCTCGGAAGTAATACCGAAGGGCAGTTATAATTGATAATTGGTTCGTCACCTGACAGGATCGAACTGCCGAACAGGTAGTACCAACGACATTGTCAGTGGCCATTTTAAACCTCAATGCAACCTGTCAGGTGACGAATCACTTATCAATTAGAATTCCTCTTCGGTATTATTTCCTAGGTAGGGCGAACTGGATGTTAAGCGACATTTGTAGCTTTCATTTGTGTATATAAATATCTTTAATTTTAAATCACGAAGAAACAAAAAACGATGATTGTACGAACAAAGTTACAGCCACGAAGGTAAATTGAAACACTGGAGATGCTAAGTACTTTCGTCTTATTACCAAGACATTTTCACAGCAGTTAAAGACACACACAAGCCAGGGCCTATATAAATTGTGGGTACAAAAAGGTTATACCCACCATTTATGTAGGCCCTTGCTTCTGTGTGTCTTTGGTTGCTGTGAACATGTCTTGGTAATAAGACGAAAGTACTTAGCATCTCCAGGAAACGTGTTTGAATCGAACTTAGGCATGAGTTGTAAAACTATTAATCATATCTGCTTCGGAACAAATACTCGTAGTAGATGGGCACACTTATGCATAAAAAGGTACCTCCATTTTAACTTTCCTTTTATTTTGCATTAATCGGACAAATATTTGTTATGCAGCATCGCGCTCCACTTGCTAAATGAACTTCCCTTCAATGTTGACTGTTTCATCAGTTAATGTTGACAGGAATCGATGGAAACAGTACCTGAAAAATTTTTAAAACATTACCTTGTCAATATAACACGTTTTGCGAGTTCAAAATTTTGTACTGGTTACAGATTCTATTCTCTTTTCGTTGCAGAAATTTAAAATGTTGTTTGTCATCTATTTCAGTGCTATTAGTTTCGTAGATTGTTTCCCTGTTATTTTCATTATTTACCAGGTATATATAGACTAAAACTATCCTGTAAAATCGGTGCCTACATAAAAAGGAAAATTGGGGATAATGTCCCTTCTGGACAGCAGAACAGGGAATGATAATTGTGCTCTGGATCATCTCTTCCGCCCTGACTGGATTTCTCGGTGTCTTTGGTAAATTCCTCCTAGTGGTCCTGCGTCTTTTTTTACCTTGATCCAATTTTCACATTTTATTTAAGAACAAAACCTCGGTCAAGCCTTGTGAGAGCCCAAAACTGACTGCCATATCATAAACTACTTTGCAATAATGATAACAATGATCTGTTGAAAATAATGGGAGTTGAATTAATCTAATACAGGGTCCTTTCAATTCTTCTAATAATTCGTTGTTCTGAAAAACGAATTATTAGGAGAATTGTAAAGACCCTGTATAAGATTAATTCTTTGAAAACTTTCAATATTTTCAATAGACCATGTATCAAAGAAGGCCTGCTCCCTGCAAATAATAATAATAATAATAATAATAATAATAATAATAATAATAATAATAATAATAATAATAATAATAATAATAATAATAATAATAATAAACAAAAAGGCAAAGTAACGAGAACTGAATGGATAAAGCTACCAGATAGGAGCAACATCAAACACATAGATGAGACAGGATACAAATACCTGGGAATAATGGAAGGAGGGGATATAAAACACCAAGAGATGAAGGACACGATCAGGAAAGAATATATGCAGAGACTCAAGGCGATACTCAAATCAAAACTCAACGCCGGAAATATGATAAAAGCCATAAACACATGGGCAGTGCCAGTAATCAGATACAGCGCAGGAATAGTGGAATGGACGAAGGCAGAACTCCGCAGCATAGATCAGAAAACCAGGAAACATATGACAATACACAAAGCACTACACCCAAGAGCAAATACGGACAGACTATACATAACACGAAAGGAAGGAGGGAGAGGACTACTAAGCATAGAGGACTGCGTCAACATCGAAAACAGAGCACTGGGGCAATATCTGAAAACCAGTGAAGACGAGTGCTAAAGAGTGCATGGGAAGAAGGACTAATAAAAGTAGACGAAGACCCAGAAATATACAGACAGGAGAATGACAGACAGAAAAGAGGACTGGCACAACAAACCAATGCACGGACAATACATGAGACAGACTAAAGAACTAGCCAGCGATGACAATTGGCAATGGCTACAGAGGGGAGAGCTAAAGAAGGAAACTGAAGGAATGATAACAGCGGCACAAGATCAGGCCCTAAGAACCAGATATGTTCAAAGATCGATAGACGGAAATAACATCTCTCCCATATGTAGGAAGTGCAATACGAAAAATGAAACCATAAACCACATAGCAAGCGAATGTCCGGCACTTGCACAGAACCAGTACAAAAAGAGGCATGATTCAGTGGCAAAAGCCCTCCACTGGAGCCTGTGCAAGAAACATCAGCTACCTTGCAGTAATAAGTGGTACGAGCACCAACCTGAGGGAGTGATAGAAAACGATCAGGCAAAGATCCTCTGGGACTATGGTATCAGAACGGATAGGGTGATACGTGCAAAACAGGACCAGACGTGACGTTGATTGACAAAGTCAAGAAGAAAGTATCACTCATTGATGTCGCAATACCATGGGACACCAGAGTTGAAGAGAAAGAGAGGGAAAAAATGGATAAGTATCAAGATCTGAAAATAGAAATAAGAAGGATATGGGATATGCCAGTGGAAATCGTACCCATAATCATAGGAGCACTAGGCACTATCCCAAGATCCCTGAAAAGGAATCTAGAAAAACTAGAGGCTGAAGTAGCTCCAGGACTCATGCAGAAGAGTGTGATCCTAGAAACGGCGCACATAGTAAGAAAAGTGATGGACTCCTAAGGAGGCAGGATGCAACCCGGAACCCCACACTATAAATACCACCCAGTTGAATTGGAGGACTGTGATAGAGCAAAAAAAAAAAAATAATAATAATAATAATAATAATAATTAATGAGATTACCTTTCATCACTAATTGAGGAAAGTTAACTGGACACTTAAAAGTACATCTCTAAACAAATGAAATCACTGATTTCGTCTTCGTTGCTTCTGGTTTAACTAAGAGAAAAAAAAACACTAAAATTATCCCGACTGTTTTTAAGCTGAATCTTTGGCAAGAATTCTATTCTTGCCTAGTGACACACATGGAAAAGATTTCAAAGTTATAAAACGTTATCGTATTCATTATAAGAAAACAATGATGTCATAACAGCCAGTGGATGTCAAGAAAATGTAATTACTAATAATTAGCACAGAATATTTAAAAACATTTACGGTAAATCCCCACCTTATCTCTCTCTCTCTCTCTCTCTCTCTCTCTCTCTCTCTCTCTCTCTCTAGTTGGACTAAGAAATAGGTGGATTTCTTCCTCGAGAAGTCTCACCTAATAATCCTCTGAACTTTAATTGCTTTCAGTCTTTTAACTAAATCTTACTACTCATCTCTTCTCCTTCCCTTCCTCCTCCACCTCCTCTCTCTCTCTCTCTCTCTCTCCTCTCTCTCTCTCTTCTCTCTCTCTCTCTCTCTCTTCTCGTCTTCAACTTCTTTCTCTTCGGATCAACTGCTCCATTTTCCCGGCATTTAAATCCGAGGACGAAGCCTTTCGCAATAACACGTAATGTGATTTCCTCGAAGGCCGTTCTGCCACCATTTAACTGGTAAATTATTCAAGTTGGATTATCTTTTATTTCCACTTTTATCCTCCTCTGATGAAATTCAGGAACAGCTGCAACTCGCCTTGCTCCTAAAAATTAATTTGGACAACAATCTGGAAATCCTTTCAGGAACCTTTGCGCTGATGACGCCGTCGCTCTCAAACTCATTTGCAAGACCCTTTGCACATCCAAATCACATCTCGACTTTGTCTCGGCAAGTTTATCGCTCCTGTGCCTCTGTGTTTTTATGTCGTTAGCTGCTTCAGAGTCTAAATATACAGGGTCTGCTCACGAGGCGGTACTAAAACCTATCCCCGCCCCTTGTGAAACGTCATCAGTTACAAAAGGACCATATCTTTATGAAACTATATTTATGATAACATTTTCATATAACTATTTTTGCGATGGCGTTTTTTTATATAAATTTTCCTTTGATTGCATGTTGCCGTATACTTCGTTAAAGTACAAAGAATGCTCTTTCAAATGATATATAGTACATTACAATTACGATTACTTTCAAACCCACAAGCGTGCACAGAAAAAATTATCTACGTACACAAAAATGTGCAATTACTTCATCCGTCAACCTACATACATTCACGTTTCGTAGCGTATCTGACTAAGGGATGATGATAGAAAGAAACTGAAAAATGAATTAGAAAGCTGATAAAATTTACTATATAATGCATAAATAAAATTGATGGGTGTTCTCAAAAATTTTCGAGGAATTCTATCTAGGTCAAAGACGGACCAAAATTTTTACCACATTTTTCTTACATAATTTTTCATCTTATTACGTTTTGTCACATACCATGTAAAAGTACAAAGAATGCCCTTTCAATTGGTATATGACACATTACAATTACAATTATTTTCAAACCCATAATCGCGCACAGAAAATATTATCTACGCACGCAAAAATTATAAAAAATTAAGTGTTCGTGGGAGATCTAAAATCTAGCCCCGCCCCTTGTGAAACGTCATCAGATACATCCACCCAGACTGACGAATAACTTTTTGTACTTTTTTCGATTTATAATCGTTTGAGCATGCATAATTAATACCTTTATGTATACAGTTTGTGTTATATGTAAACTTATGTGTTCGGAAGTATATTTATGTGATATGAAGTGCTAATAAGAAATTTGCTGGAAATGAGTTCCCTGTATCATTTTCTTCATCATTTATTCCTTTGATACCTTATATCGTATATGATGTAATTCTTATACTTTTGATATTGTTTTCTTTTTTGTGGCTAAGTCGTGCAAATGCAACTTCCATTTTTTACACTGCCTGTATCCACATTTTCTTTGTATTTATTGCATAACAATAAGTATTCACAATAAGATTTGGAAAATATAATTAATCTATCATTCTAACCTTTATCATAAAGAAGTTGCTTTTCAAAGTGAGGCATGAACACAGTGACAGAACTAAATACATTTCTTAAGAATTATTTAAAATCTTGATAATATTACCACCAAAAAGAGAGAGAGAGAGAGAGAGAGAGAGAGAGAGAGAGAGAGAGAGAGAGAGAGAGAGAGAGAGAGAGAGAGAGAGTGTCATGTTTTTAAAAGAAATGGACTTGAAGAGAATACAGCAAACCAGTATATAGGTAAGTAAATAAATAAGTAAAGAATAAACATATGAAGAAAGCTGGAGTAGCTGTGTGTGTTCAAACTGGTATATTTTGTGCAATAAAACAAGGTTTGGTGACTAAATGAGAGAATGGGTATTAAAAAAATCAAACATGTGACCTCTACAGATTTTATCATCAAGATTTTATGAAAAACACCACGCAATATGGATTAAATGTATAAAAACTAAAGGTTCTTTAAGTAATTCAATGGAGACGCACGAGTAGTATTACTCTTCTAACGTCACAGTATTAGCCCCGCCCCCACTGCCGAGCTGAGCAGACCCTATTACTTTGACTCTGAGCTGCTTGCTCCTCGACGAGGTTTGTCCACTGTTCTTATTGTGTGTGCGCGTGCGTCTATATACACACACACACATATATATGTGTATGTATTTGTTTGTGTGTGTACATATAGATGCTTAAAAAATCACGTGACTTCATTAAATAAGCGAATACCACAGGAAAATGATGGGGAGAAATCCAAGCGCTTTCGTCTTTGTTAAGACAATCGTCTTCATAAATATATTAGTCGGTCATTTCCTGTGGCACTCAGGGGGATGCAATGCACAGGACCTCGATGAACTCACGCCACTACATCCTGTCTTGGGTTAACTCCTCAAGAGCTCCCCAACACTCATCTCCTGCTTCCCACTTCATTGTCCTCAACCAGGTCTCATTTGGCCTATTGATTGATTTGTTAGTTCTTACTGGCGTCCCTCTACCGCTTCTACAAAGGGCAACCCACCCTGGTGTATCTCGTACTATAGTAGATTCACATCAACCGTGCATTTGATGTCTAGGCCAGTCCCTTACGTCGCTCCTGATTTGCTGTTGATAAGCCAATCACAGGGCTGGAAACTCTCAGTCTCTCGAGAGAGTTCACATGGGTAGAATCTATGCTCTACCTCTCCTGAAGGATAATTCTTTTAAAAGTATCCCTCAGGAGAGGTGGAACATACATCTTGCCTATGTGAACTCTCTTGAGAGACTGAGAGTTTCCAGCCCTGTGATTGGCTTATCAACAGCCAATCAGGAGCGTCGTAAGGGACTGGCCTAGATATCAGATGCATGGTTGATGTGAATCTACTATAGTCCCTGTCGTCTATACCTATTCACATATCCTAGCCACTTCCAGCGTGAGAACCTAACATACTCATCGACCGGCTGCACCCCTGTTACTTATATACGTAAATCTGCTATTCGATATCTCATCCCTCCAGTTAATTTCTAATATTTTACTGAGTGCCTTATTTTCAAATGCTCAGAACATATTATCCGATGTCACTGTACTGTACCATGATTCATGCCCGTAAGTCACAACACTTCGCTAATCATTACCTTATAAATTTTTATTTTTGTATATATATATATATATATAATATATATATATATATATATATATATATATATATATTATATATATATATATATATATATATGTGTGTGTGTTGTGTGTGTGTGTGTGTGTGTGTGTGTGTGTTTGTGTGTATATATGTAAAAGATTTTTCCAACATGACGTAATATCCCCCAACAAGGAGTCTCCCGAGAAAAAAAAAAAAATACATAGCATATCACATACTTGAACTGCTTCGGCATAGATGATAATCTGCACTAATTGCCTCTGATACTTACACTGAAGGCTCGTCGGTATTTCATCCTCCTACACACATTGTGATATTTACCCCTATCTTGCGGCCACAATTAGAAATGATTATTTTAATATATACCATTCAACACCAAAACACGCCACCAGAATTGCTGTCTGGGTGAAAGCTGACAGGTAAATTAGTATTCTCGCCATTCACTAGGAGAGTTGCTCTTAGCCCGTCAACGTAAAGAACTAATACTCCAGTGCTTTGAGTCTGACACCCATTTACCTTTAGCAAAGATTTTAGGAATATTTATGATGAAGCACATCCATCGAAGTGAGACGCAGGCTAGAAAAACGCCGTGTTTTATTTTTGGCGACAGAAAGTCTGAAGAAGGTTTCATGATTACAAAGAGTGCTTTATAATGACCAATAATCGCATGATGATGAGGAACCTAATGATGGTGATTGTCGTGACGGTTTAATGAGGACATTTGAAAGTGATCTGAGTGAGCTTTACTTTCGCTTTATTCTAATGAATTTTGATTATTTAAATAAAGCGAATGACGAAAGGTTACCACAACGAACAGAGGCAAGCGATGAACTAAAAAAATAAGTAGTCTCCCTATAGTGACTAAGACTAGCTAATTATCGTTGTTTAGTTATCACTAGTTCCTTTCCATCAGAACCTTCCTGGTGGGTACTGACGTAACCATTTTATAGTGGAGGGATGACCTTAGGTTTTCAATTCACAATAGTAATAAGAATCACCTGAAGATGAAAGTAATCTGGAGTGGCAAATCATCATCATCATTATTATTATTATCATTATTTATTATTTATTATTATTATTATTATTTTTGCATATGACGTGGAGTGTTGGCCTGCTGGACGTAAAATGTGGTGAGGCAAGGGCAGGTAATCTTTAGTCAAAGAAAGTTTTCAATTGTTAGTCACTATATTGTACTTAAAATGTGAATGTAAAGAGCTTTTGTCATTTACAGCAAAAAAAATCAGGCTATAGAATGATTTCAAAGTTATTACATCATACGTGTACCAAACTTAATGGATAGTTTGTAGTGATTATGATGTATGGTCTAATTTTCTTATAGTGCTAGCTAAATTTAGGTACTGTAAGCTATCTTTCCGTACTGGGTGTTTGGTTGTACGTCCAAAAACAAAATTGTTGTGGCCGTTTTATGAGTTTAATACTCCAAACCGTATTTATGTCTTTTTTGGTTATTTGTGGCTAGAGTTCCTTATCATCATACTATAATACACATATATACGTGTATATATATATTGATTTATTGAATGTAAAATTGCAGAAAATGTTGAAATTGATATTTGCATAGAAAAAAAAGTGTGTACACT
Source organism: Macrobrachium nipponense (assembly GCF_015104395.2). Taxonomy (NCBI): domain Eukaryota; kingdom Metazoa; phylum Arthropoda; class Malacostraca; order Decapoda; family Palaemonidae; genus Macrobrachium; species Macrobrachium nipponense. Next base: position 1,132,652 of record NC_061100.1, on the reverse strand, counting down.
AGACAACAGATGGCAGTAGCGCTTGGCGTAGGCGGTAGTCGCCAAGGATAATGTACCGAAACAATGATATTTGGTCCATGGATGTCTAGCGTGAGTCGGGTATATAAAGGCCCAAAACGATGATTTTCGTTTGAGCTGAAACAAACAAGTGATTATAATAGTGTATCAAGTTTTGAGGAATATATGGTAATGTATTGTTTATCCATTTGGACGTTTTCTTGTGTGATGCAACGTTGGTTGCCACTAGTTTTTTGATGTTACAGTGAATTATATGTTGTGTTGATGTAAAGCTTTGTGACTTGGGTATTATACTGTAAATGCAGTGATTAGTGAAGAATAGTCTTGATGAAGTGCTGTGTAGCGAGTCTTTGCTTTTGTGTAAAGCGTCCGTAATTTGTTTAATGTTCTGTATGTGACTTTAATTCCCTTACTAGTTGTTATTAAAGTACATTTTTAAGTTTTAGTGAGTTGTCACTGTTTCCTGATATATTCTCCTCGTAAATCCTTACCGTAGAGAGTTTTTTTTTTTATGTTACATGGGGGCCTGTCGAACGAAACCCGAACGTATCCTACTCAGTTTTTTGCTCATTCTATCGAACGAAACTCGAACATATCCATACTCAGTGTTTACTCATTCTATCGAACGAAACCCGAACGTATCCTTATTAATTGTTGCTTTATTCATGTCGAGCGTATTCGACCATAACTTGACGTATCCCTACTGTTAATTGCTTTTCAGTACTTTCATGTACTTTAGAGAGGGGGGAGAGTTGTGATAGTGTTAGTGCTATAATATTTGTCTTGCTGTGTTATTTTGAGCAGGTTATTAAAGATGTTTATTTGATTGAAAGATTTCATACGTAGTCCTAGTGGTGAAAAGTTAGAAGGTATAACTAAAATAGACTGGATTGTTCTAGCTAGGTACTATAATGTAGAAGTATCAGAATCTGCAAGGAAGCAAGAAATCTCAAATAAAGTAAGTGAGGCGCTAATGACTTTAGGCATTTTGTCTGATAAGGAAGGGTTTGTTACTAATGAGTTTGGGAAGGGCAAGAAACTGATAGCCAGCAAAGCGCTAGTGAGAATAATACAGAAGTAGTGCAAGTGAAGAGGAAGGTGCCAAAGCCGTACGTGAAAAAAACAAGTCACGCAAGGTTAAACCAAAAAGTCCAAATTTGTTTATGAAGGGATGAGTGTTGAGTAGATGCAGATTCATTTGCAAATAGTTAGATTAGAGAATGAGAAAGCTGTTGAACTAAAGAAGTTAGAAAATGAGAGAGCTGAAAAGGTTAGGAAGGTAGAAGCTGAAGTTGAGCAAAAAAAAGATTGAAGTTGAGCAAAAGAGGATAGAGCTAGAGATGAAGAAACTTGAAGTAGAAGAAAAGTCCAGAGAAATACCAAAATCTTTTAGAATAGACAATGCAGTAAAAAGTGTACCAATTTTTGTTAAAAATGAAGTGGATGCATTTTTTTTTACAATTTTGAGAAAGTAGCAGAACAGCGTGAATGGCCGAGAACGTCATGGAGTCACGTTGTTCAAACCTCCTTTTCGAGGAAAGGCTAGGGAAGTATTTGCTGCCTTATCTTTAAGATGATGCTAATGGATTATGAGAGAGTTAAATCCGAAGTTTTGAAAGCTTATGAATGGGTGCCAGAGAGGTATAGAGAGAAGTTCAGAAGCTGGATAAAAAGAGACAGTCGTACTCATATGGAGTATGCACGGGAACAACGCCTGTGGTATGATAGGTGGATGAATGCCCGAGAAGTTAATGGTGATTTCGGTAAACTTCAGGAACTTATCTTGCTTGAGGCAGGTTCAAGGATGGTATTAATCCACTTATTAAAACATATTTGGATGAACGTGATGTAGATAATGTCGATGAAGCCACTAGATTGTCTGATAATTATGCATTGACCCATAAGCTATATATACTGACGTCCACTCCTAAAATTGGAAGGAGTAGAGTTTGGAAGAGCAGCAAAATTACAAGGCACAAGGTAAGACTACGAGTTCACAGGTATCATCTCGTGGAGTCTATAATAAATCCTTTAATAGAGGTGGTAGAGGGGCAAGTCAATATAGTTCTGGTCCTAGTGTTAGTGCTGGGAAAAGCAGGATACAGTGTAAATTGATCAGTTTACACCTAGTTACCAAAAATAGGCGAAAATTTTAGAGATTTTGTATGTTTCAGTTGTGGCAAACCAGGACACATCAGTAGGAGTTGTCCACATCGCACAATAAACCGTCCAATTCAAGTGGTAAAATAAAGTTAAAGATAAACCTGTACATTTTAAGGATGATCATAAACCTGAAAATACCATTGCATTGTTGAATCAACCACAAGCATGTGGTGACAGAGGTCCTTGTTTGTTTGCTTCTCCCCTTGGGCCAGGTAAGAGGTATTGTAACGATAGCATCGACAGTAATAATATATGTGATGTTGATGAGAATATAGGTTACAAAATAGGTAACAATGATGTTCAAAATGTTAGTAATGTTGGTTGTATTGAGGATATTGTAAAAGGAAATGGAGTTGAGACTACCTGAAGAGAAGTCCACATCCAAAGGTACTGAATTGTATGACCCTTTTATGGGAGATGGTTGGTTACACCTCCCTTGTGTTGAAAAAAGGAAAGTAAGGAGGTTAAGAGATACCGGAGCGGTACAGTCTGTAATGATAAGAAAACTATGTATGACCAGTGGAAGGATACTGAGAGTATGTACTTCTGCGTGGGTTTGGACCTGAGTTTTCAGCTCCATTAGTAGAAGTAAGGTTAGAAACTCCGTTAATTTCGGGATATGTTAAAATTGCTTTGGTGAGAGAAATCCCAGTGTCAGGAGTAGAGTTAATTCTTGGAAATGATGTATGTGGAGACAAAGTTTTTGTAGTAGTAATCCAATTTTGACAGAAAAACCCTTTAATTCTTCATTTATTACAGAAGTTGAATGTACATTTCCAAACTTATTTCCTGCTTGTGCAGTTACTACAGAAGTAAGAGTGCCGAAGGAAAGGTAAATGATGACGACGGTTTGGATTTACAAAACTTGTTTAAAGATGGTCCGGAAACACTACAAGTAAGTAAAGTCAGTACTCCTTTGCGAATGCTGAAAGTTAATAAGGAAGAATTTGTTAAAATCTCAAATTGAAGATGATAATTTGATGGTAATAAGAGATAATGCCCTTGTTGATATAAATGATATCGAGAAGGAAGGCAAGTGTTACTTTTTAAAGGATGGAATCCTAATGAGGAAGTTCAAGAGTAGAAATGTTAATGATGTTGTAGAACAAGTGGTCATTCCAAGTAGTTATAGGAATTTTGTTCTACGTATTGCTCATGACTGTAGTTATTCTGGTCATTTAGGTATAAACAAAACTTATGAGAAATTATTAAGGTATTTTTTTTTGGCCTAAGATGCAGAAAGATTGTAGTGAATATTGTAAAAATTGTGATTTATGTCAAAAAGTAGGTAAAGCTCAACATGACCCTAAGGTGATGCCATTGCAACCCATTGAAGTTCCAGGAGAACCCTTTGAGAAACTGGTTTTGGTGGATTGTGTAGGTACCTCTGCCTAGGTCTAGCAAAGGTAACGAGTAATTTGCTGACAATTATGTGTAGTGCTACCAGATTTCCAGAGGCCTATTCCTTAAGAACTGTGAGTGCTGATAAGATAATTGAAGCGCTTAACAAGTTCTTCTCGCTGGTAGGTTTACCAAAAGAAGTTCAAACCGACCAAGGCAGCCAACTTTACGTCTAGAAAGTTTACCTCATTTTTAGCCTGTCCAGAATATTAAGCATTGTTTATCGTCTCCTTATCACCCACAGAGCCAAGGAGTGGTCGAACGATTTCATCGAACCTTCAAAACCATGCTTCGCGTACTGTTGTGAAAATGAAAAGGAATGGGATGTCTACTATCAATGTTGCTATTTGCCGTTCGTGATAGCGTACATTCATCGTTGGGTTATTCTCCTTTTCAGTTAGTATATGTCCATCAGGTAAGGTCACCCATGGAGGTGATAAAGAATCAGTTGATTTCAGATGAGAGGATTCTATCACGTTACAAGAAATGAAGGAAAAATAAACAAAATATGGAAAGTAGCACATGAGAATCTTAAAGTAGTACAAAAGAGATAAAAGAAACTACGACAAAAAGGCTGCAAAACGTGAACTCGACATAGGAGTAAGGTTCTATGTATCTCCTACAGCTGGTAAGGTTTTTAACCAGAAGTATATAGGACCTTGCACGGTGAAGGAAAAAGTAAGTGATGTTAATTATCGAATTCAATTTCCTATAGGACGGAGGAAAGTTAAAACTTTCCATATTAACAAATTAAAGAAGTATAACGAATCCAGTGGAGTGTTGTCAATTGCAAAAGAGGATGATGAAAAAGACGTTGAAGAAGAAATTGAACTTCGATTAAAAATACAGATTATTTGAGTGATGATGAAAAATTTAGGAAGTTATGTATTCATTTATCTGATGAACAGCAGCATGATTTTAAAGTGCTAATTCAAAACTTTTCAGATCTATTTTCAGACCATCCATAAAAGGATAAAAGGAGTACAGCATAAAATCAAGGTTGAGAGAAGAGACGCCAATAAGTCAGCGTCCATACAGAATGTCGCCGAGGCAACAACAACAGTTAAAGACCGAAGTTGCTTATTTACTGAAACACGGACTAGCAGAGGACGCCATAGTGAATGGGCTAGCCCATGTATTCTAGTCGACAAACCTGACGGAAGTGCAAGAATGTGTACAGACTATCGGAAGGTAAATAATGTAACTATAAAAGATCATATCCTATCGCCCAGAGTAGAAGATATAATTGATAATGTAGCAAAGTTTCCTTTTTTTAAGTAAAATTGATTTATTGAAAGGATACTATCAAATTGAGTTAGACAAAAACAGCAGGGATATTGCTGCATTTGTTACACCCCATGGACTTTATAATTATAAGGTAATGCCATTTGGTTTATGTAATGCACCTCTGACTTTCCAACGTCAGATGAATTATATCTTGAAGGATCTCGAAGGTGTATTTGTTTATTTAGATGACATTATTATTGTTGGAGTAACCTGGGAAGATCACATTAAAAAGTATATGATGTTTTTAAGAGGTTATTAGAATTTAATGTTACGATAAACCTTGCCAAATGTGAATTTGGAAAAACTACTGTTCAATATTTAGGACATGAAATAGGAAGTGGCCAAGTGAAACCTGTTGATTGTCATATTGAGGTCATAAAGAATTTGACCCTCCCTACATCTAAACGTGGAGTGATGAAATTTTTGGGAACAGTGGGGTATTACAGGAAATTTTGTAAGAACTTTTCAGATGTAGCCTACCCATTAACAGAGTTGCTGAAAAAGGATGTGAAGTTTGTGTGGTCAAAGGAATGTGACGATGCCTTTAATAAACTTAAGCTCATGTTAATGTCTAATTGCAGTACTGAAATCCCCAGACTTTAATCTACCATTCAAGTTACAGGTAGACTCCAGTGAAGTAGGAGCTGGCAGTGTATTATTACAGGAACATAATGGTGTTTTACACCCTGTATCTTACTTTTCAAAGAAATATAATAGCCACCAGTAATTTAAGTTTAATTTTGAGTTTAATGCACTTTGAGATATACTTGCTTAACAGTAACTTTGAAATAGACGTATTATACTGATAATAACCCTTTAACCTTTATTAATAAATGTAAGCACAACAATAAGAGAATTTTAAGATGGTCTTTATTTTTGCAACCATTCAAACTAAATATTCACCATATAGCAGGCAAAGAAAATGTCATTGCAGATTCTCTCTCTAGATCTGTTGATTATTTAAAGGAAAGTGCTTGTTACCAACGACGTGGCAGTCTCCGACAGTTGCTAAATGGAAGTAGCTAATGTTTAAGACTGTAAGAGAGAAAATTCAGAATGGACTGAGGAGAGAGCCGCTGAGTTAAAAGGGGGGGAATGTAAAGGAATATTGATTTATTGAATGTAAAATTGCAGAAAAGGTTGAAAATTGATATTTGCATAGAACAAAAGTGTGTACACTAGACAACAGAATGGCAGTAGCGCTTGGCGTAGGCGGTAGTCGCCAAGGATAATGTATCGAAACAATGATATTTGGTCCATGGATGTCTAGCGTGAGTCTGGTATATAAAGGCCCAAAACGACGATTTTCGTTGGAGCTGAAACAAACAAGTGATTATAATAGTGTATCAAGTTTTGAGGAATATATGGTAATGTATTGTTTATCCATTTGGACGTTTTCTTGTGTGATGTAACGTTGGTTGCCACTAACTTTTTGATGTTACAGTGAATTAATATGTTGTGTTGATGTAAAGCTTTGTGACTTGGGTATTATACTGTAAAATGCAGTGATTAGTGAAGAATAGTCTTGATGAAGTGCTGTGTAGCGAGTCTTTGCTTTTGTGTAAAGCGTCCGTAATTTGTTTGTTTAATGTTCTGTATGTGACTTTAATTCCCTTACTAGTTGTTATTAAAGTACATTTTTAAGTTAGTGAGTTGTCACTGTTCCTGATATATTCTCCTCGTAAATCCTTACCGTAGAGAGAGATTTTTTTTTATATTACAATATATATATATATATATATATATATATATATATATATATATATATATATATATATATATATATATATATATATATATATATATATATATATATATGCACACATCACAAAAACCGTAGCACATCTATATTCACAATTCTATTAAGTCACAACTTTCGTTTAATATCCAAGGAATACCTTACAACGTAGGAGAGTTACAACTTATAAGTGCTGCCTCACGAAGGATTCGAACTGGCGCCTGGTTGGAGGTGCAGCGACTATGACCGCTTTGCAAGGAGGCCATAATGGACAGGACAAGACCAGGGATGAGGTACGACCATAATCGTATTGTCTATGAAAACGAAGGTTACGTCAAATTTAACTAATCTTTTTTTCGTCTTCTTCTTCTTCTTTTTTTGCTACGCGGGAAGGATTCTACACATAAAAAGTAATGTCGTGCGACAGAATGGAAAGCACAAATTGTGTTACTTGGGGGCTGAGACAATAAACGTCTCTTGATAACAATGCAACTAGACGTTTGGGTGGGTAAAAAGAAAAGGATTCTTAAAAAATTAAATAATCAATTAATAAATAAATAAAAGTGTGGGGAGGGGAGAAAAGAGAGAGAGAAAAAGAAAGAAGAAGAAGAGGAAAAATAGGAGTCGTGCATCTGAATTACAAGCTCTTAAATCAGTCTGATTTAGGATAGATTTGTAACTTCAACACAAAATAGCAAACCTTTAATAGAACCATTAGTAACAAAGCTTGCTTGAGGGACGATTCAAACGGAAAACTGAATTCCACCGAGATATTTACAACAGATCACAACGCTAATAATCAGTGGTCTGGTTAAACTATTTTAATAATAGGAATAACTAGGCTGATAGTGTCAGCTATCTCGCCTCCTTCAAGGTTTTCAGAAAATGCGAAGAATAATAACTTGCTCGTAACACAAACACAATAAACCTCAGATACTGAAAATTGTTTTGAAAAAATATAAGGCATGTAAATGACACGATACAACAATAATGTACAAGATTAAGCGCGAATTAAGTACATGCGTGAGAGGGAAAAAGCATGAAGGGATATTTGGCTTAAGGGATTTCATTGGAGCTGAAGTGTGTATATATATATATATATATATATATATATATATATATATATATATATATATATATATGTAGTGTATGATATATACATACACACACACACATATATATATATATATATATATATATTATATATATATATATATATATATGTGTGTGTTGTGTGTGTGTGTGTGCGCATATATATATATATATATATATATATATATATAGGGGAGAGTGGGGTAAGAAGCCCCCTTAAGGAGAAAATGCTTATATAGTCTACAGTATTTCAGCTATTGACCTAACAGAGATATTTCTAGAAAGCTTTGTTATTATAGTATCAACGATCATAATCATGAGAAGCTGTTAGCAATTTAGGATAGTAAAAACATGACCCCCATGGGTGGGGTAAGAAGCCCACGGTCGGGGCTTTTTGCCCATACCTAAGATATTGTGGTACTTCATGAAAACTACCATTTACATTGAAAAGTAGCCGCCTACTTTTGCTAAATATAAAAAAATCAACCGTCCACACAAAAATATTCAAGAATAATGTTGGAAAATATAAAAAAAAATTAATCTTAGATTTCTTAGTTTCTTATAAAACCTAGGAACTTTTTGGTATTCATAGGAACTGAAATTAGCAAAATTGTAAAATAAATTGACACTTCCTCTACATGACAGCTGTAACAGCAGAATTAGAAATAAATTTACTTTCTTGATATAGCACCAAGAATAACACAAATAAAAGAAATAATGGATAAGTTTTACATAAGAACAAAAATGACATAAGTTAAAAAGGTAGACTAATTTTCTTTACATTACTCCATTCTTTCTGGCATTAGTAATGCCCTGTGACTCTGGTGGCCATCTGGAATTGTAATGTGCTTTTCTGCTCCACTTGGCTAAACAATTTTAACAAAGTGATGTAGCCAGTCTACGAAACAACCAGCATTAGACCATCCATTTGCTGTGCATCTAGCAATTGATCCAGGTGAGCTGCCGATCATAAGTAGTGAAGTCATCCTTTTACGGGCAAATATAAACTTAACAGGAAGTCAAACTCCCGCTGCCTTCATTGCACAAATAAGATGTTCTGTCCTCTTTCACCACTGGTTACACGTCCAACTGATCAGTAGGGGTAAAAGCCCCCTGGGCTTCTTGCCCCAAAGCGTGGTGGGCCTTTTACCCCACTTGCCATTTTTTAAGAAAACTAAATCCACCTGGATTGCATTGCAAGATATTTCTTAGCTCTCATTTAAAGTAACTGTAGTTAAAGTACTGACTTTACTGACAAGATGTCCGCACAGGATATCCCTGATATAGCACGCATACTTACATGAAATGTGTCCAAAGAAGAAAAATGCATGCTGGCTGGGTCCCATTTTAGTTCTCCCTGGCTGTTTGGTATAGAAAGCTTCAGGCAGAAGGTGTTGCTGCACTGATCAGCTGACTAAGTTGCTATGATATGTAATAAGCAAGAAAATAGGGGGAGGCCTTTTACCCCACTCAACCCATATATATATATATATATATATATATATATATATATATATATATATATATATATATATATATATATATATATATATATATATATATATATATATATACTTTGTACCCCGAAGAAGTGTACGCAATACACGAAAGCGCTTGGTACCTGGTCTTTGATTCTTCACCTTTCATGTGGCTATTTACGTACATATTTGTCACGTGCTGTTTGGTGACTTATTGCTCATATATATATATATATATATATATATATATATATATATATATATATATATATATATATATATATATATATATATATGTGTGTGTGTGTGTGTGTGTGTGTGTGTGTAAAACTGAATCACGAAAGTTAGGAACGTGATAAATCCATAAATAAAGACATATGCCATGAAGGAAAAATAAACGAAGGAGGATCTACGAGACCTTTCGACATTAAACGTCCTTTACTGAGCAGAAACTCTGCTCAGTAAGGACGTTTAACGTCGAAAGGTCTCGCATATCCTCCTTCGTTTATTTTTCCTTCGTGGCATATGTCTTTATTTTATATATAATAGATATATATATACACATCATAACAGCGATTCAATGTGTCTCTTGCATTTGCAAGGACAACTCATTTACTTTTCCAATTCTGATCAATTTCAACGTTTTAGGACTTGTATGGTCAAGGTAGGTTTACAAAGTGGTGTGTTTTATTTGTTTAAAGAACCAGTGCGTAGAAACCAGTTTCTGAAAACAGGTCATGTACAGATGATCTGCTACGGCAAAAAAAAAAAAAAAAAAAAAAAACAGAAGTTTGGCGTCGATTCTTTAAGCAACTTCACAAGAAAAACATTGCAGCTGTTGTTGAAAAGCAAAACTGAGGCAATAAAAGACGGGGGAAGAATCACAGATGCGAGAAAAACTATACCTTTCCCCTGAAAGCTCTGAAGGGCAGCTGCACATTCATGATTTCTTTCCCATTATTTTCTCTGTGAGGTCAGGCGTTCTTTCCTTCAACTTCAAGTTCCCCGAGAAAAGGGAAAGTTGTGTGCGGAGTGGAAACTCCAAGTGAGCTCAAACGTTCAAGAAGGAAGAAAGTTTTGTAGAGGAAAAAACTTTTTTTTTTTTTTTTTTTTTTTTTTTTTTAATGCGCTGAAGCTTTATAAAGAGGTTCGTCGTTTAACTTCTGACAGAAGGGAAAATAATATTGTCTTTCGTTCCTTTTCCGTTTACAGCGAAATTGTGGAATGGTCTGCTTGGCAAGACCATCGAAGCCGATGCTCAAAAGTTCAAGGGGAACTGTAATACTGTTTTCACTAACCACTGTTTTAGTTTTATGACTTGGAGTGCTGTTTTACTATGCGTTTATCTATATATATTAGGGCTTGTGCCTTGTATGATAAGGCGCCCTATGAGGTAATGTTAGACTAGCGATAATCTTACGCTAAGTCGGTTGGTATTGCACTTCCATCTTCAATGGAGTGTCTGGGGGTTTGTAGATCATTTACGAAGTCGGTATTATCTTGTTGGTTATTACGACGATGTGTTAAACTCATGATGAGGAGGTTCTTGTAGAAAACACGAAATATAAAACTATATGTATTCTTCTGAAGTTTTACATGCTGAAGATCAGATATGATTGTACAAGTCTTCTAATAACGATAGCTTGATCGCTTCTTCCAATGATGATGGCTAATCCTATTCCTCTACATGATAAAGCTTAGGTAAAGAGGTACAGGTCTTCTAATGACGATAGCTAACTCTGTTCTCCTTGTCTAAACCATCTCTGTTACAAGTCTTATGAAGGAACAGACAGTAGTTTCTACCGACAATGAACATACATACAAATGACATAGTTTCATACGAACACACAATCAAATGAGACACGCTACAGATCACGTAGGCCGTTTGAATCATAGGTCGGGGTAGTTGTCTCAAGCAGGGAGCTTGGACTAATGTTTATAAACAATCGAATGACTACAGGTGACGGCATGTTATCTTAGCCTACATACTTATTGTATACGTCATCTTTAGCGTCTCTAGTCTGATCACATTCCTGCAAGCAATCTTTTATATATATGGACTAACATTCCATATTTTTATTATGTAAACACTTACATTAGCTCGGTCAGCTACCAAAACCAGCTACTGAATATTACTCAAACTTGACTTGCATTTGACTTATAGGAGTGTGATACAGACACTATGTGAATATATATATATATATATATATATATATATATATATATATATATATATATAATATATATATATATATATATATATATATATATATATATATATTAGTAAATAAAAATTCATGGTGTACATGAATTGATTCAAGTAATAAAATATAAAACAATGATATTGGTAAATAATAGTGATCACGGATATATAATGATACAGTTTTTCACTTCATCAATATATGAATTGATAAAATTATTAATGTTTATGCTGATTGATTCGTTGATTTTTATGCAAAATGTTATATATCTGATACATTAATCAATATACTAACTCATATAACTGCAGATATTGGTAAGATAAAAGGTAACAGATTGATTATAGGCTACCTGTTTTGTTTATACATATGTATATGTGGATTTCATATAATTATGATTAATTATATTTTTGTGCACCTTTAAATAGATTCCTATTGCGTACACGCAAAGATATATTTAGATTCTGTTATTTATGATCATTTATATAAGAGATTCCTATTGCGTACACGCAAAGATATATTTCGACTCTGTTATTTATGATCAAATTATATAGGATACATGATACTTTATATATATAGGATACATGACCGAGGTTATACTACTTCACTTTTAACTAGCGTTCGAACAACTTTTCGTCCATTACACAGTTCCAGACAACCACCTATGGCCCAATGAAACGGCCTATTTTCACAGGGTTAAAACAAGGGGAAAATTTGCCTGGCCGGGTCCAACGTTCTATTTTTGCGCTCATACTTATTCTCTGCATCCTAAGCTACACGATTACGTTCGCGAATGAAAAAAAACCATCCCCAGCACGAGTCCTTCGCCAGCAAAGTAGAGTTGAATATCCTTCGGGTCGTAATTGTCGGAAGTATGTCCCTTTCGTAGTCGATTTCCGACAGTCACTGGAGCATTCCGCATTAAAACGAGATTAACGACGAGATACGGTGTCGGTCGAGATTAACGACGAGATACGGTGTCGGTCGAAGAAGTCCATGAAATTCCTTTCACATTGTAGGCGGTTGTTACTTGACTGTAGTCGTCCGCTGCGATGAACGATTTTTTTAAGTTGCGATGTGAAACTCTCGTACTGCAGGTTACTGTAACCAGGTTCCATTAATCAGCCTGCAAGTGAAATTATACTTGTCACAAGGGCAAAGTAAATTCAGACGACATCCAAATACAGGGGAGGGAAGAGAGCCATTTAGACCAGACTTAACCCACATGAATTCGCTGATATTTTGGAATTCAAAAGAGTCCGCTGTACAAACTTTTTTATCCATGGCATTAACAATGAGTGAACCTATCCAGGTCTATGATGACTGTAAAAATATCCATAATTATAACAAATAAACAGATATCAATACAAATCCCAAAGAAAATTCGATATTACTGGTAGTAAGTTACTAGACAAAGAAGTGGAAAACGGAGCTAATTGTAAGATTGCCAGGCAACATAAGAGTCAAAGAGAAGATTAATCATGATTCTATGTGCCCTAACAAAAGTTTCATATTCAATTTTCTCGTGCGCATCCTCTGAGGTTAACTTTTAAAACATTATTAATAGGTAGGAGATGCAACGAAAAACCCACTATGTAACTAATTTCTATATAAACTTTGGGTTTTTCAAGAAAATGTAACATTTTCCCATGAATGTGATTTACTGGATTGTAATAAGCTAATGTTGCAAGTATAATCCATATCCATATCGTGATACTTCTAAATGTCTATGAGGTTCAGAAAAAATTAATTCATTTTGATGTTATAGAAATTCTATTTCCTTATTTTGTTTATTAATTTTAAATGATTGCAAGTTGCATTGCGCATACCGATAGACACTTGTACCTAACGTCTGCCCTGCCCATGAGAAGTTCGGGCCAAGCATTCCTTTCTCCAGCAATCTGCTTTGCAAGCAGAGACGACACACAGATGAGCCTGTGTAAGCAGATTATTGAGGTTAAAAGGAACAAATGCTGATACGGCAATGATGACGTCGTCACTTGGCAGGAGATTGCTCTCAGCCAGCTAAGAGTTACGTTACTTGCTGCAATAAATACGACTTTAGGATAAATTTATATCTTTTAATACTCGACCCACACGAAAAGAATGTCTGAAAAAAAAAAAAAAACAGTACCAAAATTGAACAATATATTAGTTTCATGTTGGAAAACTGCATGATTATGTTTAAATTAAATATACCTTATTCAACTAATGAAAAAGGTTTCCATACAAATTCTATATATATTATTAGCCCTGTATAAGATTCCATATAGGATTATTTCATAGATAACATTTTCACTTCTAGACTTCCTGCTTTAAAATCTCTTTTATTTTATTTATTTTTTTATTTATTTATTTATTTATTATTATTATTATTATTATTATTTTTTTTTTTTTTTTTTTTTTTTTTACATTGACTACGAATATAAATCACCGGGAGAGACAATACGTCAGTAGGTTTTGATATGTGTTTGAACTTTTAGCTTATTTGTCATTACTAAAGCGTTAAGTTAGAGTTCAAATCTTTACGCATATATATTTGGATATTTAATTATCTATGGTTACGTTTTGCTTATTGATTTTATCGTGATTCCTTTTTTATTATAATTTGTAACCCTTCCGACTTCTTACGGAGTGTATTATATTGACTCCACTTGTATCCATATTTTATTTTTATTTTTTTATATTTATTTATTTATATATTTTTTTATATATATTTGATAAATTAACTGGTTGGCTTGATATGTGGAAAAGTGTTCTAGCGGCGTACCGTATAAGGCTACTTGCGGCATCAATTCTATAGATACAAGATATAAATGATAAGGTATTTAAAACCGCGAGAACCGCTATAATCCAGTTCGGATCCAATATCACGAGTTGTAAGCTCGTAAGACATTGACACTTCCTATTTAATTATCCGGTATTCTACCAAACCGATTGACTCTGGGTGATAAAATATATTATTGGTTTTCTTAATGGAAAGGAATTCACACAACTGTTAAGGAGATTATTATTGATTTACACCACCCGAGTCACAGATTATTATGTGTTGAATTCCATATTTACTGATTTAGCACTCATAAATATTCCTAACGCACTCAATTGCGGTGTTTGTTTTTAGTGCTATTAATTCTATATAACGTGTCACGGAACTATTAACACTAAGAATTGTTTATTCCTCTGTCAGACTCGTAATTCTGTTAATAATTCTACGTATATTCTTTCAAGGATTGATTTGGCACAGGATAGGCCCTTAACTGACAGGTATGTCTTAGTGTGTCCCTTGTTTTCATGACACGTGTTACAATCAGTTATGTGCTTTTTATATCTGTAAGCATTGTAGGCCAGTAAAACAGTGATTTGGCTTTCTGTGACATAGGAGGGAACCCTGGATGACGGAATGCAACCAGTTTTATGACGATTGGTATGAAAGAGATTATTACTACTACCTGGTCGTTAGTCCTCTGCTGTGTTCTTCGGGTTTTCCTCGTCACAGACCTACATAGAACATTACATTTTATTACATTATTTTGATACACATACTATAAATATACTTTTGCTTTAGGGTTTCTGCTCGAAGTGTTTATTGTTTTTGCCTAGCCACTGACCCTGTTTCCGTTTCGAAGTGTTTATTGTTTGGTGTTTATTGTTTTTGCTTATCGCGTTGACACTTGCTTTTGTTCAGTTTGTAACAGTTCTGCGCTCCGACCCAGATATTCAATGCTCGCGATCTCTTGGGTTAAGGAATTTTCTTGTTTAGATACGGTTTTTAACAATATTTTTTGGGCACGGATGTTTCTATATCTTTTAGTCTAATTAATGGTTCTTTGCTGTATGGTGCGGGATTGCGGGATAATGCGTCAGCTATGATAATTGCTTTCCCAGGTAGATATCTTATCTTGGCTCCAAAGACCTGAATGATCATTTGTCACCGAGTTCCTTTTGGACTGTGATTAAAGCCTTTGAAAAACTCGGTAAAGGACTCATGTTCAGTAAGGACTTTTATCAGGATAGCCATAGATTATGAACTTAAAATGTACTAGTGAGTTAAAGACCTAGCCCTTCCTTGCCTATTTACTGTATATTTACTTTCAGAGGGCTTTAGTTTACGTGAATAAAAAGCTATAGGGAAGAACTGTTTATCATATTACTGAAGTAGTACCCCTCTTACCCCTTGGTCTGAGGCGTCTGTTGCAATAAAAAAAATTCTTTATTTAAATCAGGGATTTTTAAGTTAGGTGAGCTGCATTTTCCGCTTTTAAGATATCGAACGCCTGTTGATGCTTTTCAGACCATAATAAATCTACGCTCTTCTTCGTAAGATCTGTTAAAGGAGCTGTCATGATTGAAGAGTTAAATATTTACATACGATTGTAATACCCACTACAGCGCAAAAGTGCTGTATCCCCCTTTTACGTTAATAAGTACCGGAAAGTTATGAATAGCCGACACCTTACCATGGACTACTTTAAGACCTTGACAAGACACATAAAACCTAGATAAACATGTTCGGTTTTAAAAACTCACATTTAGATATTTTACTCTGAGATTATTTGTCTTTGTCTCTGTAGCAACTAGCTTTTACTTTATGTGAATGTACTTCTAAGGTATTAGAAAAGATTACAAGATCAACCATATAGGCATGTAGGTTATCCCCTAAAAATCTCCAAACACTATATTGTAATTGGGGTGCAACGTAAGCCGGAGGCATACGTAAAAATTGATAATGTCCCCTGAGTGTGCTGAAAACGGTGTATGAGGTACAATCACTTAGGTAATGGTATCTGGTAAAAGCATTTAAGTAAGTCCAAGTTGGTGAAAAAAAATTTATTCTAACCTAACAGAGATAAGATGTCGTCGGTACATCGCACTGGAAACTATCGGAAGTCGTTTCCTTGTTTAAGCGTCAGAAATCTACGCAGATACGCCAAGTCCGATCTTTTATGGCATGACGTTTTGAGGGAAAATTATATGGCTATTTGATTTCCTAATGGCTCCTATTACTAACATATTTCAACTTCGTCATTTATCTCTATTTTGAAATTGCAGTGAGAGTCTATACGAAGGTACGTATATAGCTTTATGTTTGTCCTTAGACCGTATTTTGTGTTAAATTACATCCGTTTTTCCCAGAGATCACTCGCTAGTGGAGAAACTTCCTGGTATTCAGGTAAAAGATAAAAAAAAATTTCTGCTGAATCACCTCTGCTTGAATGACTTTACTGATATTACTTTAGATAGATTATCAGAGAGATTCATCCACGACCGGTTGGGCGTGATTAAAAATTAGCAACAATAAAAAATGCGATATTTATAACTTCCGTATCCACGATATGTATACTTTTAGGGCTTTGTTCGCGGAAATCGTTATATTTCAGAGTGTCGGGAAGGATTAAAATTTCATTTCCCAGCAAAGTCTTTTTACACGCACTAAGACATTCGAGGGTGCATGCTTCTCGAGATTTTGCGTGCAAAGTGCGACTGCGGTTGTGGGAGAATTCTGTTGGGTCATTTGAACAATGTTACGATTTATGAGACAAATGTATAGTTCCTTTATATAAGTTATTATTTGATTAACTGTCTCATTTTTGTTCAAACGGATTTTAATATGTTTGAAGGTTTATAGGATTTCCCTTTGATAAACACGCCTTATTTTGCAGGATGTAAGTTAATATTTTGTATACCCTTAGATGAATCTTACAATTACACTAGATACAGATCAATGTTTTTTATAAACTATAGAGGTATCTGTAAACGCTCGCTTATCCGGACTTCTCATTAGGGAAGTTCGAACAACAGACGGTGAGTCCGTAAATACAGGATATTACGTGTACTAAAGGAATAAACAAGATATTCTAATTTTTACGGTGCGTACAGTCGGGCTTTATCCACCACTACTTATAATAACTTACGTATTAAAAAAAAACGAAAACCTGCTCTGATTACTTTATACGGTCGTGTGTTTCATAGAAAAAATCCT
Organism: Macrobrachium nipponense; assembly: GCF_015104395.2. Classification (NCBI taxonomy): domain Eukaryota; kingdom Metazoa; phylum Arthropoda; class Malacostraca; order Decapoda; family Palaemonidae; genus Macrobrachium; species Macrobrachium nipponense. Next base: position 1,115,297 of record NC_061100.1, on the reverse strand, counting down.
TTTTAATTCAAAAAGATATCGGTATGTATGAACCAACATCGCTTTTCCCCACTCTGCTAGAGTCGCTTATTGTATGGAATTTGCTATGCTTTGAACACTTCAGCAGTTTTTGACTGACCTTGACCGCTTGACTAGGTGACACAGTCACCGAATTTGCTTGTTTGATTCTGAACGGGCTACTGTTTCTATTTTTTTTTTTTTTTTTAATAATTAAGATCCTTCTCTTTATTACCATCGGCAACGTATTGTGTGTTTTTAGCATTATGTTGCTGGTTACGTATAAAGCAATGAATGACGAACTATTAGGAACTGAGCGATTACTAATAAGACAAGTTATCACTACTGCATTCAATATTAACTGTTTGTACTTCATTCTTTGCTAAAATTTGAAATAGTGAGGGATCCTGGTCAGCGCATTTAGCCTGATGAAAGTTTTTTACAGGACATGTTATTCCTTGCAATCCAGCCATATTTTAAAAGTTAAGTTGAGTCATTGAGGTTCGATATTTTATATAACTCATAAAACTCAAGGCTAAAACTGCGATCGGGACTTGCAAAGGAGCATTTATTGTCATGACCCGAAATAGTGTTACCTCTAATTTATATAGATTTGTACGGGTGTTCCACTTGTTTTTTGTGTCTAATCACTACGGTGCTTAACGACCCTATCCATGCATCTGTATAAATACAGACGTCCACTGCGTAAACGCATATTCACTGTTTAATATGATTTGTTACGTAAGGGATTAATAATCACCCAAAATGATAAAATTAACATAGTATATGATTATGATATTTCAGTAGAACTACTGGAAACAGACACTCAAAGATAAAAACTCGCAGTAGCAATATCTCAATGATGTAGATAATTTCTGTAAAAAAAAATAAGATTAAGAATGTCTCGTAACTTCAGCCACAGGAATAACGAAATTCGACCTGCAAAGGAAACACTCAAAGTTACTCCAAATGAATAAAAAATTGTACTTAGCTTGCTTTTGTGGGAAGTCACGGTGTTCCGATAACGACACACGGCCTTGGTCCTCCTTCTCTATTTAGCGGACGACCTGGTTTGGCTTCAGTTTCCCCCGTGCGCGTTGTTTCGATGATTCGAGCCCTTGAAAGATCCGATGCTGCAGACGCGTTCGGTTTGTTTCTTGGAGTGCCGGAAACGCTCACTAACGATGTTTTCTTGAATGATTCTAATGAGAGACGAAGCTTGCGTTGTCGTAGGAAAAAGGACACGTCGGTTTTGTTTCTTGAAGTTATTCACTAACCGATGATACTAAGTTGGTTGAAGAATCTCTTGCTTTCGTCGTCGTTAAAGAGTTCTTGTTGTTTTCTGAAGTCGCTCACTAACGATGATACTATGTTGCTTGAAGAATCTGCTGCTTCCGTCGTCGTTGACTTCTTATGATACATGATTTATTATTCTGGTTTTCTTCGTAGGACGTTGTAGAGTTCTTCTGGTACGCTGGCCACCAATATTAGGGCTTGTGCCTTGTATGATAAGGCGCCCTATGAGGTAATGTTAGACTAGCGATAATCTTACGCTAAGTCGGTTGGTATTGCACTTCCATCTTCAATGGAGTGTCTGGGGGTTTGTAGATCATTTACGAAGTCGGTATTATCTTGTTGGTTATTACGACGATGTGTTAAACTCATGGTGAGGAGGTTCTTGTAGAAAACACGAAATATAAAACTATATGTATTCTTCTGAAGTTTTACATGCTGAAGATCAGATATGATTGTACAAGTCTTCTAATAACGATAGCTTGATCGCTTCTTCCAATGATGATGGCTAATCCTATTCCTCTACATGATAAAGCTTAGGTAAAGAGGTACAGGTCTTCTAATGACGATAGCTAACTCTGTTCTCCTTGTCTACCATCTCTGTTACAAGTTATGAAGGAACAGACAGTAGTTCGAACATATGAACATACATACAAATGACATAGTTTCATACGAACACACAATCAAATGAGACACGCTACAGATCACGTAGGCCGTTTGAATCATAGGTCGGGGTAGTTGTCTCAAGCAGGGAGCTTGGACTAATGTTTATAAACAATCGAATGACTACAGGTGACGGCATGTTATCTTAGCCTACATACTTATTGTATACGTCATCTTTAGCGTCTCTAGTCTGATCACATTCCTGCAAGCAATCTTTTATATATATGGACTAACATTCCATATTTTTATTATGTAAACACTTACATATATCCTTTAAATATCTTTTTTTGGAATTTTTCCAATTTGGGCAGACTGTTTCATATCTATCTCAAATAATCATTTGCTCATTTTTCATTATTAAAAACGACTATACAGACCTGGAAGTCAATAAAAATATAGGAAAAGAAAAAACCGGCCGAGAGACAGAAAACCCGACGAAGAAAACATTTCGTGAGAGAGACTTTCCAACCAAGGGGCCAGGGTGTGTTGTCATCTTCCATCTCCAAATCAGGAGGAGAACACGGAGATTATATTATCTGACCTTAAGGAATGGAACACTTCTTAAAGGATGCTTGGTGGTGCAGTCCAAAATATCCATACGTGAGTCTTTCAACCTTTATCTGCACTCTTTCTCACCTGTTGCATGCACCCATTCTAATGACGTGACATAACTACAGTGCAACTCACTTTTCCGTTAATGAAAGAACATGAAAGAGAGAGAGAGAGAGAGGGAGAAAGAGAGAGAGAGGGAGAGAGAGAGAGAGAGAGAATTATACGGTCAAGAATTCATTTGAACGCACAGAGAGAGAGGAGAGAGAGAGAGAGAGAGAGAGAGAGAGAACTCATTTTAACGGAATGTGCATTAAAATGAATTCTTGACCGTATGGTTCCCTCTCTCCATATATGCGACCAAAAATTAAGCCCAAGTTACTGATAAAATCAAAAGCGGGGTATTACATTTTATTTAAGGAATGGGCCAGGATCTTCCAATTCTTTCCCCAATCCAGGAATCGAACACCACCGGTTCTTCGGTTGGAAGCCGAGAGCGTCACCATTGCACAAGGAGGATCAGAGAGCCAGAGTCGAAGAAAGGGCAAATATATTTAGCAACAAAACCAAACACCTAAACTTCAAAGGCAAATATCCCCGCCAAGTGCCTCAGTGGCGTGGTTGGTTTGGTTTTTGCTTCTCACCTCGGTGGTGGTGGGTTCGATTCTCGGCCATTCCATTGAGGAGTGAGAGATGTGTATTTCTGGTGATAGAAGTTCACTCTCGACGTGGTTCGGAAGTCACGTATAGCCGTTGGTCCCGTTGCTGAATAACCACTGGTTCCATGCAACGTAAAAACACCGTACAAACAAACAAACAAACAAATCCCCGCCACACATCGACGCCACACACACACACACACACAAAATAACCACACCACACCACAAACCAGTGGTTAGTGTGGAACTCTGCTTATTCATTTAGAAAACGCTTGTTAATACTCAGACGAGCGACTGAAGACCATTTCGACTGTTGTCGCATTGAGTGGATGGTATCACCCAAGGTCCTTTAATTAAATGACCTTGGTATCACCCATACAACTGTCGCCGCGCGTAGTAAGCATAATTCACGTAGTCCAAAGTAAAAACCAGTGGCTGCCGACAGTAAATCCCGCTATTTCGTTGCCATGGAAACTACTACAGATTCATTTAACACTGCGTTGTTTACAGAATAAATCCGGAATTTACCATAAAATTAATAATCTAATGTGCTTTTGCTCATTCTAAAGTAAATAAAGAATTTATGTTCATGTATTCGCAATTTCGGATAAACCATGTGAAATGGGTTCTCAGTTTTAATTTCTATAACCGGATGGACCCAAAACACCCTCTCCCTACGACGTCTGCTTCTTCGTCATAATAACATCCAAAGCAGACCACCTTCTTCAAAACTATTTTGATATTAGCTTGAATGTCTACGTCCGCCTGTGAATCCTGATGTGACTAGAGCAAAATGTAAGTATTTTTGACATTTGCAGCGTCATATAAGATATTTTATAGGAACAAAAAGGATAAAAGTTTCGGGGAACAGATACCAAGTGCAGCCAGACCACTTATAGAGCACAAACCTCTGCCAAGGTCAGACAATCCAATAAAAAAGGTCTTTTCCTTTACCCAGACCTGGATCTAGCACAAAATCCAATCACTTGCTGTTACTCATGAAGACCAACTTTGGCCAAACTTTCGTGCAAACCGGGACATAACTCTTGAGTAATCCTGCAAACTGATGAACATAGCGAGTCAAAAACAGAACCTATTCTTACATACCCGACTTGGTAACGATATGAATAAGAAGAAAGAAATAATTAAGCAATCCAACAATATAATATCCAAAGCTCAAAGGCCAGCGGGACAATCCTCAAGAAAACACAGAGTGACATAAAATAAGCCCAGTTGCAAGAGACAGAAAACCACGAATCAGGAATAGATAATTCCAACGTCTGCAATGCAGGGAAAGAAACTGACTGAACCGTGTAATCCACTACGTACACCATACAAGGGCCTACTCAGATTCTAAACTGATCGAAAATGCAAAAGAGATAGGCAGCAGAAACCATTCCTGGCCACCATATATAGATTTACCCCACCTGCACACTTTAACAATATCCCCTTTGACCTCAGGAAAGGTCATGGCGTGAGAACAAGTTGTGGAGCCTAAAATATACTGAACATCAGAGGAGAATAAATTCCACAGAAATAAATTCTCATTACGTATTTCTCTTGTATGTTTGAGACCTGCATTTGTAAGATCTATTTCAGTTAAATAAAAAAAAGGCTTAACAATACCATTCAAATGTTTTGAAAGCGCAAGCGAAATTGAGCCATTTTCCAGAAACTCCGCTATTCAATAAGCGGTTGTTACGTAGAGGATTAGATCCACTGTATTAGGAATTATGTTGCTCTTGCATCTTTCATTATTCCTTCTCTCTCTGCCTCTCTCTCTCTCTCTCTCTCTCTCTCTCGCTTCTCTCTCATCAATCAAGGTCGTCCTCGCTATCCAGATCATCTCTCTAAACGGAAATCTCAATCTCTCACTCCTCATGGAGTCCAAGTCGGACGTCTCTCCTCTCTCCTCGTCTCTCTCATCTCGGGGGGGTGGTTTGCTATATATATCTATATCTATCGTAATTATATCTATATCTATATATATATATAGTATATATATATCTTATATATATATATATATACTATTAATATAAAATATATATATATATATATATATATATATATATATATATATATATATATATATATATATATATATATATATCTCCCAGTTGCTTTGAATTCGTTGTGCATCATTTTCTTCAAATGTGATGGTTTACATCTAGAAAAAGTAGTGTTGTCTAAAGTCACGAATAATTTATAAAATAAAAGGTTCTTGTAAGTACTGAGAACCGTCCTTGTAATACGTCCATATGAATGACGATACAACGTGAAACCCATCGTCCCTGGACAGATGGAAACAAGGATGGCACACGGGAAGGGGGAATATATAACAAGTAATAAGATACAAACATAAATTGTTTATATAGCGATGTTGGAAAGACTTCATGAAGACTCGAGGGTTTCATTCTTGTAGACTAAATAACATTTGAGGACAAAATTACACGAAATGAATTCGTTTGCATATTTGTAACACGGAAATACTTTCACGTCTTATAAGGGGCAAATATCTACTGAGAGCAAATGTGTTCAATGACTAGAATAAAAATAATAATAATAATAATAATGATAATAATAATAATAATAATAATGCCTTCAGGAACGAAAATGGTTTCAAGAACGAGAAATATGATACTAAAAATATGCGACTCAATGAAGTGAGACCATCCACTGATTGAACTAATTAAGCGAAGACCAGATTTCACTTTGGAGTGTATTGGTGTATTGGACTTCGTTAAGGGATGGGCTGCTTTACCATCTTTTCAAACCTCTAATCCAAATTAGCTTCGTTAGCCTGAAGAACCTCCGAAACACAGCCGCCTCTTCCTTCTCGCTTCCCCAAAAATTCCGCGACGAACGAAACTCGAATCTATTTGGCGTTTTCGATCCTTTTCATTTTGTCGGGACAGATATACATAATATATTCTCTCCTTAGTATGAGGGAATATACTTTTTACATATTGTGCAGGCAATACACTTTTTGTGATCTTTCAGGACAATATTAGTAAACGTTAGTGCTAATAACAAAATGTGATGTTGGGGTTGTGGAGGATTGAATTTTCTGTTTTTTGCCAAATTCTTCGGTTAGTGAGAGAGCGAGCGAGCGCAAGTGTGAGAAAGAGCAAGCGAGAGAGAGAGAGAAGAGAGAGAGAGAGAGAGAGAGAGAGAGAGAGCGGTGGTTGGAGGAGCGGTAATTTGTGATAGAAACAACTGAGTATAATTGGGGAAGTTGTTTGTTTCAATGTTTGTTTTTGCGGTTTAGTACGATAACGAGTGTTTCGAGTGACTGCTTTTTTTTGGTTCTGGCTGCAACAGAAGGTGAATGTGTTTTCGGCTGCCTGGACGGTTTTTCGCTATTTGGATTATCTTTGTCTTGATTTTGCAGGTAAGTACTTTTGTTTTTAGTATGGATGTGGGTGATAGGATTAGGTTGTGATTGTTTGTTATTTATTTGTTGATTTATTTTGTTTTGAATGTTAGTGATGGCTGACGTTTCTTTGCAGGACCACAGTTCCTTCTTAACCTTCCTCTATCTACATTGCTCACCACCTCAGCTGTAGATAAGGATTAAGTGTCCCCTTATCTTCCGGCATTCAGTATTTGATTGCTTGGATTGCGGACTATTGCGTGGAACTGGATTACGGCTTGGATTGTTCTTAAAGTATTGGTATTGATGTTGACTCCTCGGAACGAACCTTGCTTGTGGAAGATAGAGACTAAGGATATAGTAAGTATTGATATTGATGACGACGGCAATGGCTGGACCTTGAAATTGATAATGGAACCGTTCTTGGAGGATTGATATTCCTGAAGTTGACGACTGGATTGAATTTGGATTGAGAGATTGACTGCCGATCATACGGATTGACGTGGAAGTACCGTTGGTCACGGTACTGTGGCTCAAGTGCCACAAGCGTGGAGTGCTGGAGGCACTATTCGCCTCTAAGGCCAACTGAATACGTATCGTATAATCTTAGTCGAGTCGCTTATGTTGAGTTGGGGGTTTATTTTTGCTATTGGGTTTGCTTGATTCTCTTATATATGTATTTTGGCTTTATTAAGTAGTTTGAGTTAGGAAATAGTGTTAAGGTATTTGAGTGGTTTAAAAATCCTTTTATCCAAGAGTAGTAGAAATTTGTGCAGTGAATAGACTATTGTCTGTAAGGGGGATCAAGGGTGTGGGGGTTGCTTTAGTGCATCCCGCCACAGGATGGGCACTGCCTTCAAAGGCAGATGAGTACCTAAAGGAGAACCGTTGTGAAACCCTTGGGGAAGGCACAACTATAAGCTTATATAATTAGCCTCATGAATATGGTGCAAAGAAGAGAGGAATTTATGAAAGCTGATTCCTTCAAGGACAGAATACCATTTGTATTGGCAATTAGTGAGACAAATGTCTAAGGGTAGCAGGCGCAAGAATAAGACTGTAAATGACTGACTGTGATATATGCAAGGGAAAAGTGCTGATCGAGGGAAGGAGTAGCACTTGCAATATAAGGGAGACTGGCGACAGTTGAAAGAGTACAAATGTGTTAGCATATGAACTGTAAGGGTAACAAAGAGTGTTGGGGGAGTAAAACTTGTAACAGTGGGAGTATATGGTACAGACATAGAAAAATTGAGGATGACAATGAATCTTCTGGGGGGTCTTGCTTGTTTTGACGAACATGAAAGGATGGTTGCGCTAAGTGACTTGAAAACAAAGATTGGTGAAAGACAGATATGGTGTGTGTGTGTGTGTGTGCGTGTGTGTGTGTGTGTGTGTGTACCCTGCTTCTCCCGTTTGGGACCGCCCTCGTGACCATGACCCAAACAGGAGATGCAGAGCAATCAAAAGAGCAATTTCATGGATACTTAATAATGAGGACTGGTTCTTGAAAACTTGTTACTTTTTTAAATTAATAACTCCAGTTTGAATGAGGTCCTTTTAGTAATTGTAGTATTACTGAGATCGATGCGGTAGTGTCGAAATAGCGTAACCATGGCACCGCTTTATTTTCGCTGGAACTAAATCTTTCCCTGCTATTGCAAGTCTGTTCTCCGAATGGATGAAACCTGCTTTCAGTATCGGAGTTCAATACGACGTCAATTTAGCGAAACTTCAGCTCAAGTTTACCATGAACCCATTCCTTGAGACAATTTTTTTTTTTTTTTTTTTTTTTTTGTGGAAAAGATTTCAACATGTGTAATCTCTTTTAAAGTAGCATCAGTGGAAATACTTCATTTAGCTGACATGCAGAGATGAAGATGCTCGTAATTTTAAGTGGATGTGCACTGGCTACTTTTCAGAAACATGTGCAATTCATCACTTAATCTTAAAATTAATTTTTCTCTCATCCGTTTTCCAGTAAATATTTGCATATTATTACCTCACCTATATTTCCTATCTTAATGGTACGTTTTCCTCTCTGATCACATATACACACATGAGAGTAAATGTGACAGTTATTAGTAGTAGGTCACAAGAAGTGAGTTACAGCCTTGGGAACGTAACGTAGCAAAGATAGCATGATACAGCTTGTTGAACCAACTCTACTTAACGAAAGTGAAGTTTGCGTGGTCAATGCAAATGAAAGAAAAATAAGGTTGACTTTGAGAAGTATTTTTGAATATCATATGACATTAGAAAAATTAGAGGTTGAGAAATAGCGGGGTAAGTAAAAGTGGTTAAAAGGTCACCACGGGTGGCAGAATGAATAGTTTTATTCTGAGCTGGTTTAGGCATCTGGGAAAACCGGAGGATAATGGGTTGGGGACAATGAAGAATTTAGACCCTCAAATAGACATGTCAAGAGCGAGGAGGAGAAGACCTAAAGTAACAGACTGAGGCTGAGAGGTTTTCGAAATGAAAGAACAACCTGATCAAGGTTCATCCATGAGTCGGCAGACTAAGAGTAACATTGCCTAAGGGAAACGGATCTATGTTAACATATCCTTCTATCAAATATACATATATATATGTAGACAGTTCCAATATACATATATATATATATATGATATACATATATTATATATATATATAAAGAAAATATATATCTATATAAAAAAAAATGCAATTATATATGTACTATATATATAATCTATATATATATATATATATATATATATATATATATATCATATATATATATATATATATATATGATATATATATAATATACAATTATATAGACATAATATATAGATATATATATATATTATCAAGTGAGCATTCGACGGTGGGCGAAATTGCAAACCAACAACAAGAGAAGAAAATTACGCTCATCAATCGAAAAAAAACTCACAATCGACAAACGCATTTTTACCAAAAATATCTCCACCGAATTTTTCTAAAATGGACAGACAGGCGGGAATGTCTTATGAGCATCTGATAAATGTTTTTCTCCCCTGTGGGACTGAGGCTGACTTAGATAACGCCTTCTTATTTACTATTATTATTACACGTATCCACTTCGATGAAGCATACATCGCCCACGCCATTTCTTTTCTCTTTATTCTCTTCGTTTTCAAAGGCAAATGGAACTCACAACAGCTGACTAACAACCAGGTATATTTTCCGCTGCTCAGGCAAGAGACATACTGGATTTACAAAAAAGTCTTTGCTAAACAGTTACTTTCTGTGTCCCGTTCGGAGTTCGAACGCTGTTTTCTCGATTGTAAGTCGAAGTGAACACAACCAGGAGTAGGAAATATATATATATATATATATATATATATATATATATATATATATATATATATATATATATATATATATAGCAGCGTTATAGCAGCTGGCGTATATAAAGAATTGTGTATAATCTATTAGGTCTTCGACACTTCCAGCAGACTAAAAGAAGAGGACATATACGATTATTCTTGATCCTCCTTCTCCACGCCTCCACCTCTCATCTCCCAAAACATTCTACCCCTGTCGTTCCCTGTGGCGCCCTATGTCATTTTCTGAAGTGTTCCCCTGCTACCTCTGTAACTGGTATATTATTCAAGCGGGATTACTTTATTTACATTTTTTTTTCAAGGAAACATAAAGAGGGCTACATCTTCCCCTAAAACAAAGTAATTTCGGAAACAGTCCAATGGTCTGGTTGGGATCTCTTTCGAATCTCAAGACTTGCATAGGCTCCCTTTACGAAGTCATTCTCATCTCGCCTGCATTGTGGTTTCCAGTTCAAAGAGCTTTGCTATTTCATCTGCCTTTTCAATGGAGCGGTTTCGCTTCAAAGAAGCTTGGCCGAGTCACTCACCGTCCACAAGAAGCCAAGAAGCTTTGCTGTTTCGCCTTTCACTGGGAAGCTTGTACGTTTTACCTGCCATTTTAAATGTCTGTCACTTCAAAGGTATATTTTTCTATCACCTGCCGATTCAAAAGAGCTTTGCAGCTTCGCCTGTACTTTCAAAAGAGCTTTGCAGCTTCGCCTGTACTTTCAAAGGAGCTTTGCAGCTTCGCCTGTACTTTCAAAGGAGCTTTGCAGCTTCGCCTGCAGCTTAAAAAGGGAATTGTCGCTTCATCTAACAGTGACTTTCATTTCATACATTTCACTTGCCTTTGAAAAGATATTTTACTGCTTCTCCTACAGCTTCCAAGAAGTTTTGAAGCCTCACCTCTTACTTAATGAAGATATGTAACATCCTTGACATTTGGCAGCTGACCTGTTTCAAGGAAGCTTTCCCGCTTCACAAAGCTTTCTGGTTTTGCTGTTTTACTGAGACCTGAAAAACTCATAGAATCTGAAAATGATTTGTTATTTCAGACAACATAAAAACGAAAATTTGAAATATTCCTACGACACATTCCAACAGAACTCGTAAAAGAAGAGTATGTTATTCACACTAGCAATATTATCAGAAACACGCTTTGCCATATGCAGGTTAATAAACCTCTCTCTCGCACACTTTCTCTTCTTAAATTTTATGGTTTCTATTACTCTGCTGACCTCAATATGCATTCATATTTCGTCTTCAAAACTTAAAACTTTCTTTTTTTGCTGTTTACTGAAACGATCCGATTCTTATGGTACAATAAAACTAATGCAAAGTATACCAATGAACATAAATAAATAAATAAATAAATAAAATAAAACAAATAAAATACAACAGCACACCACCATCAGTGTCAAGCCCCTTTGAATAAACACATTTCAAACAAAGGCTGAAACAACTCATGGCCTAAGAAGCTGCCTCCTCTCTGAGTCACATTTCTGTCTCACCCAAAATCTAATCACTTACTCATAACTTTCGTAGAATTTCGCACTTTATGTGAGATTGCTAACACAGAAAAAGACAACAAATGATGATACAATTCGTTATTTCTACTTCCCTCTTCATTCTCTTCACTTCGAATATCAGAAAGACTCAAGGAATTAACAGCATATACAGAACGAAAAAGACATGTCCCTTAGAACGGAATTATCCGCCGCCCCATAAACCCAGGCTTTATGGGGAGGCAGCCTGATTCTTCAGACCCATATTCCCGGAATACGCGGTCCTCCCATTCCCAGTTGGTGAGAAACTCATACACGCTCTTGACGGTCCTATTGGATATAAGACATAAAATTTGACGGAGAGCGTGGCGTCTTTTGCATTGGAAGTAAATAATCTAAAAGAATTTTTTTTATTTGACCATTATCTTTTCTATATTTTGGTTATTCAACCAATATCTTCTGTAGAGTTTGTTCATTTAACCAATATCTTGTTTAAATTCTATTTAACCAATAACTTTTGTAAATTCTGCCTATTTAACCAATATCTTTTTAATTTTGGTTATCTAACCAATATCTTTTATGAACTTTGGTTATATCTGTGGAACCTTTACCACGGTATTTGCAGTTTTTTTTATTTTTTTTATTTTTTTAAATTTTTTTTTTTTTTGTGTGTGTGCTTTCCAATCGAAATGTATCGCCTCATTGAGAGTTCCCAAGATCTGAAAGAACCTTGGATATCTTTATCTATACATTTTTATTATTAAAGCTATTGTATTTCATAACCATTTTCCTAGTTCGTCAAATATATTGGACATTTCTCGTACCTGGAATCACTAAGAAAAGCGTGTCCTGGAAGTATTAAGAAATACGTCCCAGGGAGTAATAAAGAAATGCGAATCCCGGAATTTCCTCCTACAGCTCAGAACGCCTACTGGCAACCCCCCCCACCACCCCCCGCCCTTGCTCCTACTCCTTCCTTTCCCCAGCCCCGAATGTCAAGTGCTGAGAAGAACTATTCCAGCGGGAATCCTGGAATCTGCTGCATTACAAAACTCCAACACATTTGGGCTCCGATGGTGATGGCTGACTGCAGTCTCTTTCTCGTTCCTCCCTGCTCTACAGAGAGCTGCAGGGGCACTCTCTCTCTCTGTCTCTCTCTGTCTCTCTCTCTCTCTCGTTCTCTCTGTATATCGGTATATCTATCTACTATCTATCTATATATCATCTATCTATATCTATCTAATCTATCTATATATATATATATATAGTATATAGTATATATATATATATATATATATATATAATATATATATATATTATATATATATATATATATATATATATGTATATATATATATATATATATATATATATATATATATATATATATATATATATATATATATATATATATATATATTGCTACGTCTATAGAACGCCTCGCCTTCCCAGCAGAGTTTTAGTGATATTAATTATAAAAGAAGCAGCCATGCCTTCTCCTAAAGCGACTGTTGTTGGGAAAGTGGCCATGTCGTAGGGAGATATTTCCAGTCTGATGGAAGCTTAGGGTAAGAGAGGCAAGTCACAAGAGTAGCTAGGCTTCGAGATGGATTTTAGGGACTTCTACAATAAGACCTATTTTCCTTCCCAATTTGCTGGCGTTGTGTTTACCACTTTTCAGGCGATGCTCGAGGCGGTCTTTGGAAGCCCCGTGATTCAGAAACAACCAGTATCGCTCTCACTCAACTGCAGTCTGTGATCGAGGACAGATGTCCAGCCGGCCAGCCTCCCAAAACTTAAGCCTATAGGCCCGGCGTACTGGTGGACACGAACCCCAGACCTGAATGAAGTCAGGCCGCATTCTTCCACAACGATACACTGAATATTGCATCCAGGTACGTCTAAAAGTGTAAACTTCAACCCAGCACCTTTTACTACCATACGACTCTTGCTAAATTCATTTTCAATTCTCATTTTTACCCCTTCTACATCAAAAGCCCTTTGTCCTCATCGGGCCACGTGCTCCCCTTTGTGACTTGTTAAAGACCAAGCTTTCGTGCATACCTCAGTGAACCATTCGAGTTTACTTTCCCCAATGTTAGAGAATTAATCAGCCTTAATCAAAGCAAGAAGTCATTTTTTTTTTATCTCGTTTAATCTGGGATTCTTTTCCAGATTCCATGAGTCACGTGCCGTCTCTCTGCCTGCAAGTGTGCATTACCCGAATTTATGAAAATCAGCTTGAATGACATAAGTTGGAGCCATCATTTACCTTTCCTCCAGGCCAGCACGGGCCTTTTTGTAAATAAATATCTGTAAAGTAAAGAGCTGAGTTTTCTGGCGACCTTTTCCTCTAAAGAAGTATTCATTAACAAACAGTTTTACGGTAAGTTCAATTAATTTCAACGGGTCTTCCTTCAATTATTTCCATTTACGTATCTAGCCTCTCTCAAGGCCAGCTAAATACGTAAAATTGGCGAATCTTGCCAACATCGAATCTGGGCTTGCTTAAAAAAAGCTTGTAAATCGCGTTATCCGTTGTAAAACGTAAAGTGTAAATTATTTTACTAAAAGAAAAGAAAGCACACTTGCAGCGGGAGAAAAGACACTGACTCACGGTAAGGTATTCCATTCATTATTATGATTATTCTATAACCAATGTTAGCTTAAGGTACGTTTAAGTATTTTTATTGTAGAAGTGTCTGAAACAAATGTGAAGGTAGAAATATTATTGTAACGGCCAGAGCGCCGAGCGAGTTCTGTTATTTTGTAAATCGCATTGTTGGTGTAGGAGCTCACACGAACACGTGTGCAGATAGATGCCAGAAAGGACCAGATCAAACTAGGAAGTGCTTTGCCAGGGTTTATTGCTGTATTAGGAAGCCTAGCTAGTTAGGAGTGTTTTACTAATAGTTACGGCAAAAGAAGTGTACAATTCTTTTGTCTGTGATATGTTAGGGAATCCATTTTTAATTTAGTTTTCATTCCAAGTGTTGGTAACCGCTAACCTCTCAGCTTAAATTCAGCTTAGAGCACTCTCGCGCCTGCGCGATCTCAACCAGCCTTCGTTTTCGCTCACAGCGGCAGCCATGTTTGTTACCCATTTAAGAATTACCTAAACAATTTAAGCAAAGTAACGTAAGTCTCGAAGTTTTAACGTAAATAATATCAATCTCGGTACTAGTATCTATCGTTCTGCCAGAGAAATTAACGTAATTCGCCTTGAATAAGGAAGTAGAATTGTGTGTTGTAAATCGCCTCGCATTTACAGAGAATCAGCTGATTCGCCATCACTGCTAGCGCACCGAGCTGCTAGCCCGCGCTGCCCAGCTCCCTCACGTGTTTCACGTCGCATCGCTCACTTGCCCGCTGAGTGAAAATTTCATTTCACTTTGTACTTAACGTAACCTCATTCACAAATGTTTGCTAACATCGTTTTAAAATCGTTACCGTCATTTCACTGTTCACAGGGACCTAGTAATCTTACATAAAGTTAACGTAAATCTTCAAGTAGAGTAAATCACAAGAATTGTTAACGTAAACCGCGTCTTTGTAAAATTCATATTGAAACGCAAATCATTTCATAAGCGCAAGCCGCTAACATTAACGTAAACATCGTTCACCGCGAGCGCGTTATCATTTTCATAAAACGTTATCCAAAGCAATTCTTTCATTTCACGTTAACGTAAGTAAATCATTTAACGCAAGTTGCGTCATATTAAACTAACATTAGTAGTTCAATTCAATATAAGGGAGTTCATTCATATATCATTTTTCACCCTCTCAGAGAGAGAGAGAGAGAGAGAGAGAGAGAGAGAGAGAGAGAGAAAACCAGAACCCATTATTCACGAAGCTAAGAGTACTACATCTTACCATTAATTATAGCATGCAGAATTAACATTATTTTAGTCTCTTGTGTCTTTCATTTACACAGTGTGATACGTACGTGCATGTGTCCATTGCAGTTTGCAAGCATTTATTTATTTCATTTATCGAGTACTTCAGCGAGGGACTGAGCATTTTCAATTAACATTACCTGTCGTTGCCCGAGTGGTCTTTTCATTTTCGTTTATCACAAAAGACTTGCGTATACCGCAAGCACAACCCGCACAGTGTGCCCCGCAAATTCATTACTTCCAGACAGGGAAGTCGTTACCAGTTTAGGACTGGCCACCACCAGTGCACGTCAGGTCTTACCATTTCACAGTGCCACTAATTCTTGACACTGTCCATCGACTGGCTGCTGAAGTACTCCCACCTTTTACTTTCTCTCCTCCACCATTACACTCTGCCACGAACAGAGTACCATTTCACTTCAGTATATTTAAGTATACTGCATGTAGTGTCCGGGACACACCAGCACGATACCAGTGCTCCAAGGAACGCCTCCATAAGGGCCATTGCACCTGTACAGACGTACAGGTAGCCATTCAACCTGCGTGTCCATCCTTACGGAACGCCCAATTGATTAGTGTGTCCGTGTACAAGGGTCAGTGATCCTTCGGACCAATCAACAAAGGGAACGCCTCCCGAAGCGCCGCAATACCAGCCCTAAGTGCTGACAAACCTGCGTGTCCGTCCTTACGGAACGCTCATTCATTAGAGTATCCACCATTTTGGATCACTGAACCAAGGAACGCCTCCTCATAAGTGCTGTGCACCTGTATTGGACCTACAGGTAGCCCATTCCAACGTCTCCCAAGTTGGGAACGCCCGTAAGTGTGACGTACGCCGCACACTTCATTCGATTTTTTCACCTCAGCAGAAGGTGCCATTCACAAAGTGCCACCGAGCACCCAGTCTTTTCAGACTTTTCCTTACCATGTCGCAGAACACATTTCCAAGTGAGTGCCATTGTCCACAGTAGGCACTCCCATTCCATTCAGTACCCTTTCCTGGCCATTATTTTCATTTTCCCTTCCGAGCCTCCACTGCAGCCTAAGGAAATGGCTTCTGCTGCCCAACCACATATATCCATGGAGCTGGAGAGGCTCCAGACACTTATGACTCTGGGCACGAACGCCGGTTACACTGGGCAGGAACTCACCCAGTGGGTGAAGGGGCAGACGGACGAACTGCTCCTGCAAGAAAGAGCTACCAGAGACGAAGAAAGGAAGGAAAAAGAAGCAGAGAGGAAGCCAAGGGAAGAAGAGAGAAAGCATGAGCTAGCTCTCAAGGAGAAGGAGCTCGAGGTGGAGCAGGCACGACAGGTGAATGCCGAAGCCCTAGCCATGCAGCCAGCTCCCAGTCCCACACCTACGGTGTCATCCAATCCTATTGCCAGCATTAACGCTCTCATCCCGAAGTGGACTGAGGATGAGCCCGAGGCATGGCTGGAAGAAGTGGAAGCCTTTTTTGAGAACTACCCTACCACTGAGATAGAGAGGGCCGCCCTGCTTGCCAAGCACCTGGATGGCAAGGCTAAGACTGCCCTCCGCTCACTGGATCAGGGTCAGCGAGGGGACGTGGTGGAAGTTCGCCGGGTCATTGCAAAGGCCTATGAAATCACCCCGGAGAGGTGGAGGCAGCGTTTCAGAGGTCAGGCAAAGGAAGTTGGTTGGGCCTGGGGAGATTACTCCTACCACAAAATCCAAGCCGGAAAGCGCTGGCTCGAGGCCATGTCGTGCACCGAGTTCCAGGACCTGTTTAACAGGATCATGCTGGAAGACTTCTACCAGTGTGTACCTGGGCCACTCGCAGTGAACCTTAACGACAAGCAACCCAAGACACTTGCGTAAGCTTGTCGCCTGGCTGACGACTGGGAGACCTTCTTCAACCCCTCTCACAGCACGCCACCAACGCATAGTGCCACCCGGTCATCTCTCTGGATCCACTCGGCCAAAGGACGCCCACCAAGGACACCCACGGACTTGTAACGTTTGCAAGAAAGTGGGTCACCTCGCAGCAGAGTGCCGCCTCAAGAGCGCTGAGAGCCACCAACCTCCTCAGAACCCTCCTAGGCCACCGAACGGTGCCTCAGCCTCCTCTCAAGACCAATCAGATGCCTTACGGAGACCAGCCCAGCAGAGGGGCTCCTGCAGAGCCTGTGGGGCTACAGGGCACTACTCCCCCGGATATCCCGGGTGCCCCAAGCACGTGCCTTCGACCCGGCACGTCCACCTGATCAGTGCCACAACCCCCTCGGCCGTTATGCCCGAGTCCAGGTCTCACCCTGAGCGGGTGTGGACCTCTTCAGTCACAGTGGCACCCCTGGATGGCTCTACCCTACCCGTGACTCTGCCAGTTACGGTAGATACCGGCTCCGATCTGTGTCTTATAGACCGGGACCAAGTGCCAGCCAGTGCCACAGTTGACGAGCACATCAGGTGGGCCATGACTTGGGTCGAAGGGCAGTCCAAGACCGTTCCCACAGTCGTCCTGCAGGTCACCACTCCTTGGTGCACCAAACCTCACCGCCTAGGTGTAGTGCGTACGATTCGGCATGGAGTAGGTTTCCTATTGGGACGGGACCTCCTCTGGGGATGTCCCTCCCCCACACCACTCCAGGGCCAAGCTACCTCACCACATCAAATCACGGCCAGAGAGGACTCTTCACCTGTGCCAGAGCACACTGCCAGCCTTGGTGACTCCACAGATTCGCAACCTGTGGGGCCATCTCGGCCTTACCGTCCAATGCCACAGATGAAGTTCTCGAACCAGTTCTGCCGAGACTGTGGCCGCAAGGGTCACATGTCTGCCAACTACATAGGGTGCGCGAATTACAATATTCCTGCCATCGCCATGGCAGTTACCAATCCTTCGTTACTAGGACCCCCAGCTCAGGGCCCTATAACCGTCGCACCCATCCAAGGTCATTATCCACCAAGCCATGTCAGAGCCTTTGATGACTCCGGCGCTCAAATCTCCTTGATACGGGAAGATCAAATCCCCCGAGGGGCTACCATTGATAGACGGCAACTGATCACGATTGAAGGCATCAATCATAGTAAGATGATCCTTCCCACCGTCCAATTGAGAGTCGTACGACCTCACCTTGCCAAGGTATGTACACTTGCAGTTGCAAGCTACTTCCAGGAGGTTTACGACCTCATCCTAGGGCATGACCTGAGGTCTCCCATTTCCAAGGGCACGCTGAGAGGTATTGCACCTCCAGTACCCGCCACAGGTCCAGTCGACCTCAACTCTCTGCCAGTGCCACTTGGCAGCACTGAGCAGTGCCAAGCTCCGTCCAGCCTAGACGTAGAGCCACCACCGAACTTGACTTCTGCGCCTGGCCCCGAGCTAGTGCCGGCGCCTAACGTAACCACGGATCCTCCTACAGGAGATCTTCCAACAGGCATGGAGCTTACCGCAGCCCATGGCCAATCCAAAGTCCATGAGTCTTCTTCACCCTCACCACTGTCGCCTGAGGATGAACCTCCGGCAGACCTAACCTTCATACCTCCCCTCTGGAAAACCAGGAACTGCCCCGACCAGGAGTCAGCCTGGAGTTTTCCCCTTACGACGGCTGTCGCAGCAGCCGGAGTGAGGGGCCTCCCTGCAGTAGGTTCCACCTCTACGACGGTTGCTGCAGATACCGAAGTAGGGTGTTCTCCTGCAATCCCTCAGGCTACCACTGCCTCTGCTCCTGCCGGCGTTTCTGGCCTTTCCCAGAGTCGGTGCCTCCGTCTACTCCTGGGAGGACTGGTATAGCCAGGTCCTGGAGGAATAAGAAGAAGAAGAAGAAGGGACGTAGCAATTCTTTAACACACTAACCAAAGAGCCACATGCTCTCCTTGACACCTGTGCCCGAGGTACAGTGTCGCATTCAATTGCAGAGTGATCCTGGCACCTACCCAGAGAAGGTAGCCAGCCTAATCTCTGCCAGTAGAACTAACCCTCTAACCCCTAGCCATGGTGATACTAACCCTTACTTAAATATAATTACCTCATTACATTTCCATCCTGGTAATGCACTAACCACTCATCATCCTCACGCTTCATTACCTCACCTCATGTATTTTAACAATTCCGCTGAACTACTGCTGTGCGTACCACACTCTGGAATGATTGCGTCTTCATTTAACTGTAGTGAGTAGGTTAGGCTAATGATTTAGTACCAGGGCATTAGGTAAGTAGAAAGTAGAATTTTCAAGTAACCTTATCTAGGGGTAGAGTAGACTGTCGTCACAGACAACCCGCAGTTATTACTTAGGCTAGATTACATCACTACATGAAGATAGTACACTTAGCATCTTTGCCTATAAGTTAGGTAGGCCATTGTAGTCAGCCATATCGCTGCTCAAAAAACTTCAAGTTAGAGTAGGAGAACTGGGTAGTCGAGGCGATCAACTTATTTAAGCCAAGACCTTCACGCCCGAAAGGGAGTGAATGCCTTCTTAACAGGGGGAGCTTGCTACGTCTATAGAACGCCTCGCCTTCCCAGCAGAGTTTTAGTGATCATTAATTATAAAGAAGCAGCCATGCCTTCTCCTAAAGCGACTGTTGTTGGGAGAGTGGCCATGTCGTAGGGAGATATTTCCAGTCTGACGGAAGCTTAGGGTAAGAGAGGCAAGTCACAAGAGTAGCTAGGCTTCGAAATGGATTTTAGGGACTTCTACAATAAGACCTATTTTCCTTCCCAATTTGCTGGCGTTATGTTTACCACTTTTCAGGCGATGCTCGAGGCGGTCTTTGGAAGCCCCGTGATTCAGAAACAACCAGTATCGCTCTCACTCAACTGCAGTCTGTGATCGAGGACAGATGTCCAGCCGGCCAGCCTCCCAAAACTTAAGCCTATAGGCCCGGCGTACTGGTGGACACGAACCCAAGACCTGAATGAAGTCAGGCCGCATTCTTCCACAACGATACACTGAATATTGCATCCAGGTACGTCTAAAAGTATAAACTTCAACCCAGCACCTTTTACTACCATACGACTCTTGCTAAATTCATTTTCAATTTTCATTTTTACCCCTTCTACATCAAAAGCCCTTTGTCCTCATCGGGCCACGTGCTCCCTTTGTGACTTGTTAAAGACCAAGCTTTCGCTAGCATACCTCAGTGAACCACCATTTGGGTTACTTTCCCCAATGTTAGAGAATTATCAGCCTTAATCAAAGCAAGAAGTCATTTGTTTTTTCTGTTATATCGGTTTAATCTGGGATTCTTATTTTCCCAGAATTCCATGAGTCATACGTGCCGTCTCTCTGCCCGCAAGTGTGCATTACCCGAATTTATGAAAATCAGCTTGAATGACATAAGTTGGAGCCATCATTTACCTTTCCTCCAGGCCAGCATGGGCCTTTTTGTAAATAAATATCTGTAAAGTAACGAGCTGAGTTTTCTGGCGACCTTTTCCTCTAAAGAAGTATTCATTAACAAACAGTTTTACGGTAAGTTCAATTAATTTCAACGGGTCTTCCTTCAATTATTTCCGTTTACGTATCTAGCCTCTCTCAAGGCCAGCTAAATACGTAAAAATATTACATATGTAACTGTAATAGCCACATTGCCCTCTTAACTTCTCGAATTCTTCGCGCTTTTTTGTATACGCTCGCCACTTCGAAGCCTTAAGATCCAATTTCAAAGAAATACGAAGAAATTATGATGTCCGGTAGCAAGAAATGTGATTATGGTACCGTGGGTTCGTTTCCCGCTGCCGGATATCCAAACGCTAAAAAGGTAAACAAAATAGCTGAAAAATGCATCATGGTTGAGACAACCCTATCTGTAAAAATAAAATCAAGAAATTATAGACAGTGAATCCGAATAATTTAGTAAGAATCACTACCAAAAGTAATAACTAATATTGGTCTCGAATATGTCACTAAATAATGCACAATATAGTTTAAATTTGACCAAAATGGTTTAAATTCGAATAATGAACGACATATTTCCCGATGAAAAGCTGGAGAGAGCGAATTAACCCAGGCAGAAATGTACAAAAGGGATTGGCTGCAAGTTTACAAAATGGCGTCACAACTGCAGTTAATGGCGCTGGAAAAGATATTAGCTACAAATAATTAAAAAATTCCAGAACATTTTTAATCAAAAATATATTGTAATAAATAAACGCAATGTCGTGGTTGTGTGCTATAGCCAATGAACGCATTTCTCCTCCCCCTCCCCCATCGCCACCCTCTCCTACTTCTCCCTCCTCCCCCAAACCTCTACTCCTCCACCCCTCCCCCTACCCTCTCCTCCTCCTCATCCTCGCCCCTCAGACCCCCATCCTAAAACCCAACCATGGTCAATCTCTCTACACGAGTTGGGGATTCCAAGTAGGAAGTAGAAGTTCTTTATAGGTCATTTCCTTATTGGATATTTAAAGAGTTTCAGAGGTCATCTGGACCAGGGAATTATGAATGAACGAAAAAGATAAGTACACGAAAGTTTACACCTGAAATTTATCAGAGAGGACACAAACTAGATACCAGTCTTTCTCTTTCAAGTGACATCGGAGGAAATGAGACGAATTGAGACTTTGTTCGGTCGCTGACATAAAAATCTTCCGAAAAAGAAAATCTACGTCACAAAAAAGTGCACGAGCAAGAATTAAATTAGGTTAACGCAAACCTTTCATAGAACCTCAAATACAGCAACAACAGGATTGTGAGTTTGAATAAATGATGCTCCTAAGTGAAAATTATAATAACAGAAATCAAAGTCGTGCGAGGAACTGCAATGCATAAATATGCCTTAACATAAACTTACTTTATTCGTATTCCACATTTCGATATCGACAAGAGGAAACATATTATAGCAGATGGAAAAATAAGAGTAGAGCTTAAAATAAGAGAGATAAGAAAAACAGTTCTGCATAGGAATGATCTATTAATAGTTGAGAACGAAACAGATTCCGAGGAAAATATCAAGAATAAACCCAATAAAGAATGCACATGGAAAAGCGTATACAAAAACGTTCGCTGGGAAGGAAAAGAATGAGTAGACTGTAAATTAAAGTCACGATAGGATACACACACA